>NC_056728.1:183250542-183278053 GCF_019279795.1 Protopterus annectens
TTGTCTGTAATACCAGAATGGGGAATGGTGTTGAAGGCCTTTGCGAGGTCTAGGTAGGCTGTGTGTACCACCTTTCCCTCATCTATAGCCTTGGTAACTGTCTCGAGGTCCACCAGGTTCAGGAGGCATGATCTGCCCTTAACAAAGCTGAAATGGGTAGGGTCCAGTGTTTGTAGGTTCCCAATGTCTCTGTTAATGAGTTCCATGATGATGCACTCCATAGCATTGCAGACCAAGATAGTCAGGCTTATAGGGCGATAGTTCCCGGGGTATGTTGTGGCTCCACCTTTGTGGAGTGGAATAACCGCTGCTGTTCGCCACTCTATGGGTATGTAGCCTGTGGAGAGGCCGAGTTTGAACAGTGTGTTTAGGTGAGGGGTTAGTTCATCTTTGAGCTCATGTAGGATGCAGCCTGGGACACCGTCCGTTCCCATTGATGCTGTGTTTTTGGCTTTGGAGAGGGCTGTTTTAACCTGAGTGTCTGTGATTTCAGGGACTCTAGATTCTTCTGGTATGGTTATGGGCCCTCTTGGGAGTGAGAGGGGGCTAAAGTTTGCGCTGAACCTGTCTGCCAGGATGTTGGCGATATCGGTTAGTTCAGTGTATTTTGTGCCATTCTTCACTAACTCCAAGCAGATCTGAGCATTGCCACATAGACTCTTGACATAGCTAAAGAATGTCTTGTGGTTATCTTTCGAGTCCTTGGCAATTTTTATTTTAAAGCTCGCCTTGGATGATTTTATGAGGGATCGTAGTTTTGTGCTGATACTGATCAGGGATGTCTTCCCTTCTTGGGATTTTACTCTTTTCTGTACTAATTTCCTCCTTCTATTGTATAGCTTATTTATGTCAGGAGTCCACCAGACTGGTTTCCTTTTTTTGGAGGAGTGAGTCTTGGTTTTGCTTGGGATGGCATGATCCATGCATTCTTGTAGGTGCCCGTAGAATGCATTAGTAAAGATTTTTGCAGCTTGGACAGCATTATCCTTCAGCATGGGGGCTTTGAAACTTTCCATCTCGATCTTAAGTAACGTGGTTTGCTTTTGAAAAGTTTTTCATGGTGGTTTTCTTTTCCAAGGGTGGGGTGGAATATGGATATCCAAAGTGATTTGTTTATGGTCGGATCTAACCAGCGAGGGATTGACCTCTGGTGTGGAATATCGGTTGCCCATGTTGGTGATGACCAGGTCCAATATGTTCTCACCTCTGGTGGAAGTGTTGACCAGTTGAACCAGGGCATTTGAGTTTATAAATTCTAAGAAATGTTGGGCAAAAGAGTTAGTACTTGAGTAGTTCTCCCAGTTAATGTTTGGATAATTGAAATCACCCAATATTAGGGTGTTTGGTAGGACCTTTATGCTTCCCAGTGTTTCCAAGAATGTGGAATGGGGGTCCTGTGACATGATGGGTGATCTGTAGCAAGCTACAATTTGAAATGCAGTTTTGCCCATTGTTAGTTGCACATGGATGACCTCTGAAGCATCATGCTGTGCCACTAACCTGGAGGTGTGGGTGTCCTTGATGAATATGGATACGCTTCTGCCTTTTGTATTTCAGTTTGGGTTCTGTGGCTAGAATGTATGGTATGAGTTGTAGCCTGGTAGTGCTGGGGTGCTCTCTGAAGCCTTAAACCAGGTTTCTGTTACTGCACATATATCAATTTTCTCCATACCGAGGAGTGCCTCGAGTGCATGCATTTTGAGGTTCAGATTTCTGGCATTGAGTAGCACTACCCTCAGTTTTTTGTTACTTGTGCTATTTACAGCGGTAGGTTTGTCTTTTGAGCCTTGCCTAAAAAAGGCATTATGGGTGTGGCAAGAGCCTTGGCCAGTATTCAAAAGCCTAAGGGTGACAGGTGCAAGTCGTCTCTAGCGAAGCAGCATGGCTTGTCGAGCATGTCATCCCAGGCAGACAGACACTGGATCCCCTTTGAATGACACCAGAAACTTAGCCAATTGTTGAAATTGATAACTTTTTCTTTATACCGTGGTATCATTCTTGGTGAGGGCAGGATGATACTCAGGGTCATACCGGACTAGGCTATGTGATCAGAGAGCTCTTCCATGTCTCTTTTCATGTAGTCTAGAGAGGTACAGCTCAGGTCATTCACACCAAAATGGACAATGACGGAGTCATATTTGTACTTGTTCTGTAGTGACTTGAGTGCTTGTGTCATGTGGTGGATCCTGGTGCCCGACAGGCAGCTAACAGTAACCTTTTCCTTATTCAGCCTAGTGAGTGGGACGTCAGTGTGCCTGACTATAAAGTCACCTATTACTAGTATGTTGGGTATGTTATTTTGCCTTAAGGGCTGTGATTGCATGGCACACTGGTTTTGTGAAGTATGTGTTTCATGGATTGTGTTGGGGGGGTGGAGGTTGCTTGGATGTTTACCTTGGTGGTCTGTTGGTTTTGCAGATTTTTATTTAGAGCCTCCGAGTATGTTTTCATGTATTTATGTGTGTTTTTTCCAGTGCTGCTTTAATGGGTTTATGTGAGACTGGTGGCGTTATGCAAGTATTTCCCTTCTCCTCTTGACTGTTTGATCCAGTCTTGGGTTGAGAGAGCTTAGCCTCCAGTTTGGCTGTATAATTGCATCTCTCGCATGTATTAGTGTTTGGTGGTAGGAAGAGGGGGTTGTCTATGTACATGAGGCAGTTGTTACATTGCCTCAAAATGTCCAGATTCACCAGTTGGACTGGAGAGTACACCTGAAACTGCCCTTTGAATATGCCTGGATAGGTACAGTGAACTGTTTTACTGGATGGCTGGTAAGGTCGAATAGAGAGCCTTGTCCTTCTGTACTGTACAGTACAGGAGGGTCTAATGCTATGGTTTATAAGTGCTTGCTATAAGTTTTGAGTAAGTGCCAGGCTGAGAAATGAGTGGCTTGAGTGCTTAAGTTGAAAGTTTGTCTAGTTCCAAGGGAAAAATTGAAGAGGAGACTTTGTGGAGCCAGGAATAGTTTTACCCTAGCTAACTGGCGCTGCCCGGCACGCAAAACCGGGCAAATACGGTATTTATAGCAGGGAAATGAAAGAGATAGAAATTAGCCCAAAATGGCCAATAAACTACTAATTTCTGGGCTGAAACCACTCCTCCAGGGACAGACAGGCTGCTCAAAGCCCCCCTCCCTCACAGTTGAACAGAGAACTTCCTTCTATCCAAGTAAGGTATGGGCAAACACAGAGATTTGTAACACAGCCCTGAATTCAGCACTAACCTGAAAACTGGACTATACTAGCTTAGAAAGGTGGGAAACAAGTATATATATATATATATATATATATATATATATATATATATATATATATATATATTTTTTTAGAAAATAAAGCAGATACACTCAAAAACCACTTTAAATGCACAGAAAAGGATACTTATTGTTATATATCGCAGATCAGAGTTGTAGTCAATGCCACTAGTAATAAAGTAGGAAGAAACACAAACACAGTAAAAGCAGATGAATAAAGTACAATAAATATATATATATATATATATATATATATATATATATATATATATATATATACATACATATATATATATATATATATATATATATATATATATATATATATATATATATATATATATATATATATATAAAACAAACTGATTTAAACAAGTTACCTTAACTATTCCTCAGCAACAAGCCGCACCAATTTCAGAAAGAAACAGTTCAAATAAGCAGGCACAATAAGCCTGTGACCAGATATTCCCAGCTCAGAAGGGTAGAATCCAGCCTCTCCTTCCACAAGAGTACAGACCACAAATCTTCTTAATGTAGAATAACTGGCCTGAAGCCCAAGTGCTTAAGTCAGAACTAATACACTTTTAGAATAGCAGACACTGGGCCTTCAATCAGCAATTCCCAGCTTGAAAGGGTACCTGTCCTCACACAACAGTGCAGACCACAAACCTTTTTAATGTAAAACAGCCTGTATGAAGCCGAAGTGCTTAAACCAAAAGACTTAGAACTTTTACAATTTAATAAGGTTACTACCAAGCAGTAATAAATGCAGCAGAATAAATACAATTCAGTACTTTTAAGAAAAGCAAAATAAAGTAGGAGGAAAGAAATACAGTAAAAGCAAATTATTTTTTTTGTGCCTTCTCAAATCAACTCTCTGTATTACGTAGAGTGAACACTAGACTCAGAATATGATCTCACTGTACTTGGCTAAGTGAGCAAATGAGATGGACCCAGGAGGAGTGTTCTAATGCAGACTTACAGGAGGGGCAGGCAATTCCAGAACCAGCAATACTAATACCAACACAAGAACAGGGAGGGAGGAGGGGAAACTAACTGCAGAGAGAGACAGAGCACACTGTTCAGAAACACACAATTAGGAAACAGAAAAAAAGAAAATACAGTACTTTTAAAACTGCAAGTTTGTACTTAAAATATTAAATGCACTACTGCAAGTTTCACTTAGCTTCAGATTCTAATTTATCAGTGTCTGTCCACTAGAAAGAATTTAGTTAGGTGAAATGATAGTTAATGTATCCGAGACCTATGGTTGCAGAGGAATATATTATATATGTCACACTGTTCAGATCTTACTTCATTTAGTGGCAAAATGTTGTGGTAAGAGTCCTTAAATGGATGGAAGAGATCACATAGGACCTATGAGAAAAACCTAGTAGAATACTCAATCCACTCGGATGAAGAATTATAAAGAGTACCTACATACTTGAAGGCTACAGAAGTAAAGTGCTGGGTGCTTCCAATGTGAAGGAACACTCTCCAACACACACACACACACACACACACACACACACACACACACACACACACACACACACACACACACACACACACACACACACACCTGACAAAGGAGGGAACCTCTTCCTTCTTTACACACACACATTTAGTTGTTTCTGGGGGACAGCACAAGAGCTTGAAGCAAGAACTTCATGAGGTTTACATTCTCTCCGAAGAGGAGGTAATTCTGGGGAAAGCTTCAGGGAGGTGAGGACTTGACATCTTTATCTGTTCTTGAGGTAATGTCCTGCAGATGTTAAGATTCTTCAGAGGTGCCACAGTAGGAGGGGATTCCTCACCTATATTCACTCCAGCAGTGAGATTCTGCATGGTCTTCTTTAGGAATGTGTTTGCACAGTGAAATTATACAGGATAGCAGGCAACTGAGATATGATGCCCATAACACACCTACCATGGGTAACATGTATGTATGAGGCCCACATGTGACATAGTTCTGTTAACAGACAATTGGAAGATGGTAGAAAAGATTGAAGGGAGAGAATGGAAAGGCATCATACAAAAAAAAGGTGGAAAGATATCCAATTGGTTCCAAGTATGCAACAAAGTCCAGAAGGTTTAGGATTTTTGTGTGGGAGTGTCTGCATTTATATTTACATACCCAAACAAATTTCAGAGAATTTTTCCTCAAGTAGATAATTGCTGGAGGTGTGAGAGGAAGGGAAGTAGTAATTAGGAACATGTTTTGGGGAATCTAACAAGCTGGCAAATTTTAAGAATTCCCTACAGAATACTTTGCCAGAAATGATGGGGGAGCAAATTATTATAACTAAGACTTTTTTTCTTTTGAGCTGGGATATAGGATCTGAATTGTCTATACATACTAAGCCCTTGCTAAATTGCTATTGCCCCCCCCCAAAAAAAAAAAAAAAAAAATTACTGGAAACTGGAAAACAAAATCTAAACCAACAATAATTGAAGTTTTTAATGTTGTAAAGGAGATAAATGAATTGGAGGTAGAATCACCGGAAAAGGGAAACAGCAAATTACATATAGATGAATGGAATTTGGTGGAACAATACACGCAGAATAATGTTTTGGAGGAGGAGTGAAATGTAAGGTAAGCTAGGACCTGAGCACTTTATATAATGCGGGAGCGAATGGTAATTGTTAGAAAAGAAGGCATGCATAATGCAGAAAACTAATGAAAATGTTTAAACAAGTTTGCCTTCTTTTTCTATGAATGTCTGTATAACCATGTCATTATTAAAAACTGCATGAATTTAATAAAAGGTGTAAAAAAATTTGAACATGTCCTTCCCATATTAACACTTGGTAGCTCTCAGAAGACTGGAACACTTTAGATGACTTTTAAAGGGGCACTGGCTCGTTTCTGAGTCTCAGAATCAACCCTTTCTTCCTTTATGCCTAAAATGGTATCCTAATTTACCCTTAATCAAGGTATCCAGCTCCCTGTTTTCTAATCCTAAGGCACAGAACAGACTGTATACTTGCTTCCACAAGACAACAGATATCAGATTCATTTCAGTATTCAAAATCTTAGATTAACAGTGTGGATGATAACGTTTTTGATCCTTTATAGACACTTTTTTTTAAGTTGAGTCTCCTCCTTTATGCCTACCCCCTTTTCTCTCATTTCAAACATCCTTCAAAAAATAGGAACAACTTACTAAATATATTTCTGGTGACACCTTTTTGTCCCAGGCATGAGCATTCTGGGGTCTGGCAAATATGTGCATCCCTTTTATACTAGCATGTCTGCTTGTCATTAGGGCAGGTACATAGTGCACAAAGAAGGTGCCTGGAGGTTTATACACTGGTCAGACATACAGTATCCTTGTCAGGATATGTATAACGGCTACTACAGCAGTGTTCTATTTGAATAACTACAGTTACGGTAAATTAACTACACAGCTGTACTTTAACTGGTAGGCCTGATAATAAAACTTAAAACTCGAATACTTTGGCCACATAATATGAAGACAGGCTATATGAGAGAAGACACCAGTGCTGAGAAAGATTGAATACAAAAGAAGGGGAGGCAGAGGCTAAGATGTATCAAGAGTATTACTAAATTAGTGAATATGAATTTGTAAAAACTTAAATACTTGTTACTGGTCAGACCTGGTATGCTAAAGTCACTGAGGTCAGTGCAACAGTTATACTTGACTAAGCAAAAAGTATTGAGTGCACCTGATGTTTTTCAAAGGGCAATTATGAAATTATTGAAGACTTGCCAAGTTTGGTAAATATTATTGATGGCATACTTCTTTCAGGTTCCACCAAGCAGAAATATGATTATAGATTAATTAAACTTCTTGATAGACTGAGACAGAAAGGACTGAAGCTGAGTAAAACTAAACATTAGATCTGTGTACGATACTGCAAATAGTTCATATTCTGACTTCTGATGGCCTCACACCTGACAATGAGAAAGTAAATGCTGCTGTAAATATGCAGAAACCTCAGAACATGTCTGCTCTAATGATGACCCAAGAACAATTTGAGCTCAGCTGTAATAATTGTATTGAAAAGTGCTTCTCATGGCATGGTACCCTGAAGAGGTGGTTTCCAGCATTGGTATTCAGTTCATGAATACTGAAATTCATAACTTTGCTGCATAGGTTCATAGGTGTGTACTAGGCTAATGGCCCTGGAGCCTTTACAAGGCTAGCCAATAGGATTAACCTGGTATCGTGCTATCCGACCTTAGTTCCCAGTGCCTCTGTTGAGTAAAGCCACTTGAGTGATCCCTGGCGTGACTTTTCTATTTTCTATCCACTCATCATGATTTCTCTTGAAGAGGGCCAGTAAAGTGCTCTGCTTGACATGTATGGGAAGTCTGTTCCATAGCTTGTGTAGTCTCTGGGTTATGAAACTGTCCCTTCAGCATGTTCTGTTGATTGGGTAATGAGGTTGAGATCTCTGGAGTGTGTGGTGCGGAGGGATTGGGATTTCTTTAGATGTAGCATTTCTAACAGAGCTGGGTCAGACATGGCTTTGTAAGTCAAGCAGAGATCGCCTCTAGGTAGGCGATATGAGACAGAGAATAGTAGGAGTTTTTTGAGTCTGTCCATATAGGACAAATGTTTAAGGACTAGGATCCTCTTTGTGAGGTACTTTTGTGGCCTCTGCAGTTGTTGCAGGTGTTTAGTGAGGTACATGCCAAATGGGGAATTGTACTTGATGACTGGGCTAATGAAGGAAGAATAGAGGGAGACAATGACCTCTTTCTTCCTGGATGCAAAACCCTTAGTAATGAGATGTGCCACATAGAAGGACTTTCTAACCACAGTGTCAATGTGGTGGTTAAAAGAGAGGTAACTGTTAACTTGTGTTCCCAGATCTCTTATAACGCCTTCTGCGTTCAGTGGACTACCATCGATGTGGTAATTCATGGGAACCGGGTTTTTCCCAAAGGGGATGACAGCATTGAGCTTAAGGCCATGGTTCTGACACCAATCGTTGGTCTCAGTGAAGCCTTTTTGTAGGTTGGGAATTTAAACATATCATATTGAGTTTGCCACATCAAGTTCTCACTATGCTGAAAGTAATAGTCAGGCTTAAAGGACAATTCGTTAATTACAAAATGTATTAAGGAATGTAAATTTGTCACCCTCATTTGATTGTTATTTATCTTTGCTTAATATCAGAACAGTCCTTCACAGGAAGTAATTTATTGCCTTGTGAGTTGATGAGTAGAAGATGTAAGTCGAAGGTGCCATCCTCATATGTATTGCTTCAGCCAAGTAACAATCCTGAAATGTTAGTGATTAAAAAATGCAAATAGCACAAAAGATTTATTACAACAAAAGACCAAAGGATATGGTCTTACTGATGAAAGGACCAGAATAATGATTAGGATGCCAAACAGTGGTTTAACGGCAAACAGTTGTTGGTATTTCCAGTGAACCGCGGTCATATATTGTGCAAGGTGATGATTTAAGGGTGTAGAGAAGAAACAGAAAACTCTAAAAATGCCTACTACTACTACTCAAGCAGTCTAATGGCAACAAATGTAGTCTTTTCCAGAGAACCAAGTCATACACTGTTCAATGAGATGATACAAGGGTATACAAACAAAATAGAAATCAAATAATGAGAATACCTGCGGCTGCAGAATGAAACTACTCCTCTTCACTAATGTCCTAGTGTATGAAAGATTCCATGCTGAGTGTGAAACAAAGCATAACAGTAGCAGACTAACGAATACAAATAAACGAAAGGCCACCAACCGGAGAAAGAATTGTATATTTATTAAACGGATCGTAAACACGCAATTATAGTTAAAATAATTTAACAAACTCCACAAAAGAAATAAATATGTAAGCGCTTTCGTTTAAAAGTTTTAAACTTCCTCAGACAATTATATTCCATGACATCACTTCCTTATATAACCTTCTTCTAATTCAAAAAAAGTGCGCCCAAAAACTAAAAGGAGGTCGGGCATGCTCAGTTGTCAGCAAATGGGTGTTTGAAATATATAAACTACAAAAACCATAACTTAAGTTAGGCACATATAAAATACATATAAATATTTATCTCATGAACAAAATAAATATTAGCTATTAGAGTTTAACTAATTTACCTTTAAATGAATTAATAACTAACAACATCAAATAAAATTAATTTAATTATTATATACAAAAATAAAACTAAACCTTTAAATATAAATAATTAAAATTTATTATTTATATTAATCCTCTTAAAATTAATTTACTTAAAGTCCTCTAACCTAAAAGTTTAAAAATTAGATTTGAAATGATTGGTACAAATATATCATTTTATATTTATATTTTTTAGTATAACATACAATAAAATAAACTAAATAAACTAATGGTTTCCTTTATTTAAATACATAAACTAAAATGAAATATTTATATATTAATCCTTAATTTTATTCCGATCTAGTGCTTTTAATTTTAGAATTGGTACTATAGAACTTCTCTCATTTAAGCCTGGCCAAGAATCGGCTTGTAATTTTATTTGCCATAACAATTCTTTTTCTTTTAAAATTATATTCCACGGAGATTTATCTTTAATTTCTACCTGATCCAAAGCCATATAAAGAAATTTATGGTCATTATATTCACAAATATGCTTTGCTAACGCATTATTCATCTTCAATTTCTTTATTGCATATTCGTGCTCATAAATTGTTTGTGACAATGCTCTTTCTGTTTTACCTATGTAAAAAGAGATACAGGAACAACATAAAGCTAGATATACAACTCCTTTTGATTTACAATTAAATTTCTTTTTTATATAATACTTCTTATTCCTTATAAAAAAATGTCCCCTTCTTGAATTTTATGACACCATTTACATGCGCTGCACTTATAGGTCCCAGTTTTATTCATTTCTTTTTTCTTTTGATTATTATTAGCTCTAAGAAGTTCTTTAAAACATTTACCTTTTTTATATACAATTTTCGGAAATTGGTTAATACATTTTTTACATTGTGGATCATCCATTATGATTACCCAATTCCTTATAAATACATCTTTTACTAGTTGATAATCTTGTGTAAAAGTAATTACTAAGGCTTTGGAAAATTAATTATATGAACCATTTTCCCAATTTATATTCTTACTAACATTAAGATTGTCCAAATTATTCTTTCCTTTAGAGCAATTTATAATTTCAGCACATCCCTCCCCATCATTATCAATAACTAATTCATTCTTTATTTTTTAAATTGGCATAAAATACCCATTTTTTTCTTTTTTGTATTACTTCAGAAATCAATTTATTCACTAAATTTATAGGATATTCTTTATTAGTAAACATCGTCCTTAAGTGATCACATTCTGTTATAAAATCTGAAAATCTAGTTATCATTTGGGCTGCTCTTATGAGCTGCTCCTTAATTACAGATCTTTTCTGATGTTCTGGATGTGCACTAGTGTAATGAAGGAAGCCATTAGAATAATTTTTTTCCTATGAATAGATGAAATATAAGTTTCAAATTCATAATCTTTAATTAAATTAATATCTAAATAATTTATATTATCCCTCTCTATACTCCATGTAAATTTTAAAAAAGTTGTAGATTTATTAATATAAGTTAAAAATTCATCTAAGATGTTAGAATTTTCTTTCCAAATTAAACATTGTCCTGGAACCGATGGTACAATTTTATAAATGAATGATATTTACTATTAAATATAAATTTTCGCTCCCATACCATCATAACCAAATTTGCTTAAGTGCCTCCACAGGGCGACCCCATTGCTATCCCTTTCTTTTGAATATAATATTTATTATTAAAGCTTATATAATTATTGTTTAGTACAATTTCTATAAGCTCTACCAAAAGATTATTAAGCTCTTGCTTTATAGAGTAATCAAACAAAATTTTGCTTATCCATTGAAGTCCTATATTTTGAGGGGTTACAGTATAAAGGTCGCACCCATCTATAGTAACTAAAATGTCCTGTTTATCAAATTGAATTTCATTCATATGTTCTAAAAATGTCCAGGAATCCTTACAAATATATTTTTCTTTCATAACTAGCTTCTTTAACTCATAGTGAACATATGTAGCACATGCTGATGTTATGGAATTCCTTTCATCCACCAAAGGACACATTGGAGGCTCTTCTACGCATTTATGCATTTTTGGGTTCCCAAAAAAACTGGAATCTTAGGCATTAAAATATTTAGATAATTATATAAATCTATATCAATACGTTTATCCACAAACATATCATTAATTTGCAAAGAAATGTTTTTATATGCTAAATTTAATTAATTTAAAGATACTTGCTCATAAGTACCTGTTCTTAAAATTAATTCCATTTTATTATTATATAAATCATTGTTCATGATAACAGCTCCTCCCCCTTTATCCAGCTTCATAATTCTTATATTTTCCTTTTGTAAACTTTTCAATATTTCCAATTCATCCTTACTTAGATTTGACAAATAATCTATCCTTTTATTCATTTTATCCAAATTTTTAAGCTGATTTTCACACATTTTCTCATAAATTAATAATTTAGGATGTAAGGGAGGATTATATGTACTTGCAATATTAAATTTTCGTGCCTCATTATAAATAGAATCTTGATATATGAGAGAGAAAACCCCAGAGCCGTGTGTCTATCACCTTTCCCCAGGGACAGATGAAGGACAAAGCCCATCAGTCTTCTCTCCTGATGTCTCACCCTGTCTCTGGGTTATTAACTGAACTTGGGTCATCTACTCTGTAGTCAGGACTCCATACAGCTGCTCCCCAGTGCAGTCTGTCCTTAACTTAATATACAAACTCTGAGCCCAAAAGACTTTACAGGTGGTTACATTCCATTAAGGGAAAGAGTCAGTAAATCAACATACTGGTGCAACAGTTTAGGAAACCTGAGGGCTGTGCAACCTGTCAGCCAAATGTTGTGATTTCCATTCAAGGAAATCTATAAACAACTTCACACCATGTTTCATTACAAAAAAAAAAAAAAAAAGAATCGCAGAATGTATGTTGGATGACTTCCTAATGAAGTAGTACAGTCAAAAACACTGATAAAACGTAACATGCATGAGAACAGACTGAAACATGGGGGAAAGCTGCAGGTTAGATAAAAAGTGCAGCTTATACAAATATAAAGAAGCTGCAGACCAGGTGGACCAAACAGCCACTATCTGCTATCTAACATATGCATCTGTTTGGAAGTAGTCAGACAGCCCCTTGAGCAAGGAGTGTTTAATTACCAAAACCATCCTAATCTTCTTATGATAAAGGGACAAATAGCTGATCAGTTGGTCAGCTCATCACTGCCAAGTGAAAACTTATGATGGAAAAGTACACTTAAATAGCTTTTAAATTACACTCTTGCAGTCTAAGCAGACCTGAACTGACTCACAAAGAGATGAAAGTAGATGCAATGCTGTTTCTCTATCATTGATTAAAGACCAAATATTCTCCCCCACCAAACATATGGTGTTACAAAACAAAATAATTATTTCATAGTTAACTCTGGTTCAAAGGAATACAGCATAAACTTCTCTAGCATGAAGTTTACTTCCCAGAGACAGAAGCAGTAGGTTTATCTGGAGAATATGCAATAGAAGCATTTCATCAAATAGAATACCAAGTGATTTAAGAAGGATGCCCCTCTCCAGGAAGGTATGTCTAAATGGAGATATGCATTCACCATCAGTGCCACAAATGGGAACAGTAATGAGTGCAAACATGCCCTCTAATTGGGACTTACTGAAAGGCGAGATTCCCTTTCCCTGCATTGCAGTGACCTCAAGGCTGAATCTAATAAATAATGGCTGCAAGGAGCTCAGTTCCTTGAATGAATCTTGTGTTTGACTGCCTCCATGACCTAATATGAATATGAATTCTGCTTTGAAATAATTTGTAAGAGTTCACATAGGCTTTGATTTGATGCCATTCATAACTATATCTGAGAATAAGTTAAATAGTGCGTGTGCAGTACTTTGCAGACCAAAACACAAGATGAGAATGAATACAGATACAGAAATACTTAAAGCAGCTGAAAAGCAGTCAATGGCCTAATCAGGATGTAATACTTTCTTCTCCAGCAACCAAATCTCTTTCAGTCTAACCAATATACACCCTTGTGAAATGATTTTTTAACTACTAAGAAGCGTGCCATGAACCTTTCTCAAAACTACTCATGGTGGTCTGCTAGATATGAACTAGTCAGGCATTGAGGATAAAGGATCCAAGACAGCCTTCTTATCCTGGAAGTCAGAGGTACACTCTCTGAAGACTCAGAAGATAACCTGAACAGTAACAGAAACTGCAAATGGCAGACTGCAAGAAGACCATGAGAAATGACTGGGTCTTGTTACACTGCACTGTGTAAATCATGCAGACTCACAGGAAATGGTCAGAAGACAATATCTGGAAGCACTTAAACTCCTCCAGCGAAACACATCCAAGGAAAGCCAAAGGTGGTAAACCTGCTATGTATAGCCACAAAACTGCTTCATACCGTAAACCATAAAGGTCGTGGAAAATAAATCCAATAAGTTGGTAAAAATATAGCTTTAATAACAAGATTTCACCTTCTCATGAAGGCATCATCAGAGATAAACTGTCTTAGATAAATACAAACATTTGTACATACAAACCATTACAATTGGGTCTATATTGTAACAGCGAATGTTAAAAATCGAAATAGCAAAATGCTGAACACATGGCACAGCGTTTTTTTTTTCTCCCAGAGGAAAAAAAATCGCTGCTCTGTAAGAAAAAAAAAACACAAAATAAAGGGGTGGGGCTTTTGATGTGGGGGGTTGTGCCCCACACACCCATCCTACTTAACTATACCAACTCCAAAATCACACCACAGTGGAGGAAATGGCAAAGTCCCGAAAAACGGCCCAGTGATTTTTTTTCCCATAGGAAAAAAATCACTGTTCTGTGTTTTTGGGATTTCATGGTTTCAATTTAAAACGTCGATAAAACAGTGTTCACTATTTTTAGCATTCGTTGATATAATAAGGAACCTTACAATCAATTATATTAAGACAAATCAGGAAAAAAATTAAACAATATAACTTTGAAATAGTCTGTGCTTTTAAAAGTACACCACTAGATCCTAGTACATAATTCACCCTGTCCAAAATACATAATTACCATAAATAATGGCAGCAAGGAAAAAAAACTGTATGCATGTGTATTATAAATTAAGCTATAAATAATTTTGAATTTAAAATCTAAAAACATTTGCTAAAACATCAATTCCACTCTGTTTTATACACAGTTCAGTGACAATTTTTCATTTAACCCAGGTTTTTGGTAGAATTTAATATGACTTGCACTGCAATGGTCAAACAATTTAACCAGCAACTTACCAAGTAAGTCCACTTACTGCATGTCTTTGGGATGTAGGAGGAAACTAGAGTACCAGAGGAAACCCACTTGAACATGAGGAGGACATGCAGACTCTACACAGAAGGCATCCCAGCCAAGAACTGAACCAGGGATCATCTTGCTGTGTGGCAACAACTCTAATCTCTGTGCCACTTAATCTTTATCATATCAGCTGTGACCTCAACTAATCCTGCTGCTTTCCCTGACTTTATTTTCCTTAGAGCTATTCTTGCTTCTTCCATGGTGGGCTCCTGAAGGGTGTCCGACTGTCTTCTTTATCTTTCTGTTTTTTCCTTGCAACCCGATATACTTTTTTTTGTGCCATCGACTGAGTCACCTTCCAGAAGAGTGCCTCTGATGCCTTGTTCTTTGCTATTGCAACTACTCCTTTTTTAGCCTTCTTGTTAGCCATCCAGTATTCCTTCGTAGTCTTGTCTGTCTTTTTCTTTCTCCCATTTATCCCTGCACTCATAGCCGGCTTTAGGCATAGGCCTACTAGGTGGCCACCTAGGGCACCAGTCCAGCAGGGAAGCCTTTCCAGTATTTATTTGGTGTAGGTAGACCAGGATGGAGGCACCTGGCGGTGTGTGGGGGATGGGGGGCATGAAAACCTTTTGCCTAGGGCACCAGTTGACCTAAGGCCAATCCTGCCTGCACTCTTTCTATTGATGACTTCCTGGACTTGTGCATTCTTCTACCAGCTTTCCTTATCCACCTTATTTCCCTACCAGGCTCAGCTACATATATGTTTTGTAGTCCTCATGCATCCTGTTTTAGGGTGCTTCCAGTCCTTTTCAACTCCACTTATTTCTTCTTCTTCTTCTTGAGGTGCTATAGCCCTAAGCAATTCCTAGCATTGTTTGTGATTTCTCTCCAGTCATCTTCTAGGTCTTCAGCCTGTTCTCTGACCTTGGAAGCCTTCCATGACCACTGCTGGCAACTGATAGTGGCAACCAGTGTTTTTTTTACTGTTGGCTGACTGTTTCACTGGGGATGCATTTACCGTCACTGATTGTACCCCATTGTTCTTTCCTTAGTAGAAGGAAGTCTACCCAAGTTCCACCTTAGCTACTCTTGTATGCGATCTTATAACAGTATCACTTTTTGAACCATGTGTTGGCTACTATCAAGCCATTTGCCAGACAGAAGTCGAGAGTGGCCTCTCCATCTGTATTCCTACTGCCCCACCCATGTGGACCCAGACAGTCCTCTTATCCTATTCTGTCTATCCTGATATGTGCATTCAGGTCAGCCATTATCAACACCAATTCCTGCTGTCCTGCTTTATAAAGCATGTCATTGCAAAGAATGTGTTCCTCTCATGTCATCCTCTGTTTCTCAGCTTTCCCGTTGAGCAGCTGTTATTTGTGGTTCCCCTGATTTTCATTGAAATACTTTTTTCCATCTGTTCCAAGTGTGTTACAAACCTATAAATAGGGCTGTTAAAAACTGTATACATAGGTTTATCATGTTCTGCAGATGTCAGTCTGCAGTGCAAAATTCAGTTGCTTGTAGTTTATTACATTAACTAAAACTCTGACTAATTATATAAAAATAGTTGCATAATTTTCAGTCTGTGGTAAGAGAAGCCTGAGTCAATGGATTTTGCATATTAATTATTCTATAATTGCTACAGTCATCCTTGGCTTTCTGTTAAGTGTTTTTGAATTTTGGACATACTGGATTAAACAATGGGTGTCAGCAGAGGTTAAATGGTCATGTCCACCTTGATGAAGTGCTAATTGCATTGGTTTCTGGCTTGGTATTGACTTTCATTTCATTGAATGAGACATTTAAATGCTGAGCTGTTAAAATTGCATTTCAATGTATGCATTTATCTCAATGTGTTAACCAGTGTAATCTACTCATCCATTCATTACAAAGTATTAAAGTCGGATATTGTCTAGGCACATCATGTGGACAGACAAGTCTTGGTTTGATTGTTTTGGGGTGGGTATGCTGTTTTATGAAATGTGTGTCGCTTTCTACATAATTCTTCTTAGTTGTGGAACTCCGTCATAAGGGACGGTTGGACAAGAGGTTAGTGCAGCATTTCTTATTAAATTACAACTGTTTTATTTTTCAAGAATTTTACTATTTCTGGTTGAAGATAGTGTAATTATAAGTGACTGTCAGTATTTGCTATAGGTGACTTTAATTTTGAAGTATGTTTTACATGTAATGGCAATATTCTGCTGGTTAAGCTGTTCTGTACAGTCTGTGAAAGCTATTTGGAGAAGCAGTCAGCATTGTAGGAGATGGCTGTTCGAACAATTAATGGAACTTGTTTAGGATACACACTTGGACATTACAGGTAAGTGAACATTTCTATGTTTGGTAGATTCAGATTTAAACTGTGTGTTATTGATGACATATGTTTGGTTTCATTACTGGAGAAATTTCAGTGGGCAGCATGTGCTTGATGTACTTCTTGTTTGCATATTGCATGGTTTATATAGTGTAAAGCTTTGTATTATATGCTTAATTCTTTACAGGTTGCTAGTTTTCCTGCACTATGAGTGTGCAATAATTTCACTGTGTTTGTGTTAATGGAGGAGTGTTATCTCCATTGCTAACTGGCTATTTTTTCACTGATTGCTTGGTAGCCTGGTTTTCTGGGAGGTTTACCGTGTTCTTTTTGCTTTGCTCTGCTCTGCAGGATTTTAGCCATACTAAGAAGATGCAGTCATTTTTGAAGGTGTTAGTGTGGCTGATTAGTTATGTATTTTTATACAATTGCAGAAGCACCAAAGCCCAATAAACTTCTTCTTAAAAGTCTTGGAATAAAAATACTTCTCCGTTGATAAAGACAAACCTTTAATGCGAACCAACAGTTAAAAATGCACGGCAGGTAAAACACTTCTTGTTAGTAGAATCCAAAAAAAGCAAAGTATAAATCAAGCGCTTTCACCCGTTCCTATGACGGGCTTTTTCAAGATAAACTGTCAACATTTCTTTGCTTGCTTAAATACAATGCTAAAGATACAATTAATCAATTAAAACAATTATAACATTGTCGAAGCTCAAATGCTAACAAAACTCTTCTCTGAGAGAGGTTACCCATTGACATTAATAGAGGAAATGCATCAGGAAGTTTTAGAAGGAAGAACAGGCATATACAGCCCATTGTTAGGCACAGTGTTAGAACCACCAGATTTATCAAACCCCACACTTGAAGTTAAAACGAATCCCCCTACTTTTCAAACCATTTTTAGTTGTACTTTTAACAATGAAACTGATCAATTAAAGAAAATGGTTAACAAATACTGGCCCATTTTGACTACAAATGAAGATATAAAAAAATGGGTACCAGAAAGACCGATGTTTGTAAATGCAAGGAATGCCAATTTGAAAAATATGTTTGAAAATCAACCACCAACACAATCTGGTAATAAAGGTGGTAGGATTGGAACACACAAATGCAATAGTTGCAAACAATGTTCTTATATTGTTGAAAGCAATGCTTACTATATTAAATCAAGAAAATTTTCTTTAAAACCAACATGTTATTATAACTGTGGATCAAAAGGTATAATTTATTTAGGAATTTGTCAGGAATGTGACAGTTTTTACGTAGGCAAATCTGAAAGAACACTACGTAAGAGAATTTATGAGCATATGTATGACATTCGGAAAAAGAAAGAAACTAATGCTTTTGTTAAACATCTCACCAAGTGCCCCAACATGACATTAAAATTTTTAGTTATTGAGCAGGTTCCCCTTAATCCTAGAGGGGGGGACTGGGAAGCTACTATCAAATTTAAAGAATTGAATTGGCAACTTAGATTAAATGCATCAAAACCCCCAGGACTCAATGAAGCTATTAGTATTTCAAGCCTCCTCAAATTAAGAAGGGCAAAATTATAAATAAAAATTTATAATATTTTAACAATTCATATATTGAGTTTTGATAAGTAATAATTAGTTGTAATTTAATATTTTAATTTTTTTAGTAAGAAATAAAGGGGTTCAAGTATATATTTATGTATTTCAACTGACACATTGATTTCATAGAAGAAGTTCAACTCAATTTTAACATAATAGTGTATGTTTAATAGGTGGGCCAAAGTCTTTTAATCAATATGCCAGGTGCACTTTAGGATTAAAAATTTTTTTGCACTAATAACTCTTTATTAATCAAGAGTACACTCTCACATTTAATTTGAATGTATTCATAACATTATTATATTTGTTATTAATTATTTTATCATAGACTCTTTCCTAATTAATTTTAAATGAAATAATAATTTATTGACAAAATATTTATATATTAGAAAATATCCACAGTTAACTTTTTTATATTTAATGTTTACCCCAAATATAAGTACATTTTTTAAGGTTTTTAATAGATATCAAATATGCATTTATATATATTTATTTATTTATGTGCCTATCAGTAACAATGTATTTAATGTAGTTGCAATTTAACTAACATAATACTGTTCTACCTACGTATATGTTCGTAGATACATAAATAACATAGTATTTAACGGACATTTTTTAGAACTTTTAGTACAAGTTTTAATTGATTTTTTTAAGCAAAGGTTGCTTACTGTCATAATAACATTATAATACTGAAGCATTAAGTAAAAACACCAGAACCGACCCCTGTCTTCCCTGCAAGACGAACAACAAATGGTCCGATTGAATAAGAAATATTAATTTAAAGTTTTTATTCATTCTATGAAGACCCAGTAGTGAGAATGTCAAGGAATAATAACCATCAATTTAATATTATCAACACTTAAAAATACATTAAACTCTTTTAATGAACAATAACAGGCACGAACAAACATTAGGTGGTTGGCGATCGTGTAAACGGTAACACATACTATAACCGTACAGAAGGATGTACTAAACACATTAACAGATTTGTTGTAATAAAGGGTAACAAAAAACATACAGAGTGTAAAATAAGGTTTAATGGTATTTAGATCTATACAAGACCCAACATTTATTTCCTTGATTTAATTCTATCCGCTGTGGACAATATGACAGCGGAGGTGCCTTTACACAACAAAACTTTTTATATAAATATAAGCACTTGCAGAAGAATCTTAATAGTAATCAAAGCAATAAATGTTTGTTTTAGCACACTGTTTTATATAATATTACTGGTCCACAAGTACAAATAACAGAGAACGGAATTTACTACGATATAAGCACTTTATAATAATAAAAAAACTATCTGACAAAAAAACTATCTGACGAAAATTTATGGGAACTAAATGCTTATAGTAGTGATTCTCCTTTAAACAGTAATGAAGTACTATTTAACAAAGGACCTAATTGGAATGTTATAATTGTTTTAATTGATTAATTGTATCTTTAGCATTGTATTTAAGCAAGCAAAGAAATGTTGACAGTTTATCTTGAAAAAGCCCGTCATAGGAATGGGTGAAAGCGCTTGATTTATACTTTGCTTTTTTTGGATTCTACTAACAAGAAGTGTTTTACCTGCCGTGCATTTTTAACTGTTGGTTCGCATTAAAGGTTTGTCTTTATCAACGGAGAAGTATTTTTATTCCAAGACTTTTAAGAAGAAGTTTATTGGGCTTTGGTGCTTCTGCAACTTTTTTTCTGCTGCCTTTTGGGACTTAGTTCGTGTTCAGTATTTTTATACAATATTTATTGTGTTTTCCTTTTGTGGATAGTGACAATACAGACTGTAATCTTCAGTGATTTACCAAAAAATCAAAACATTTTATAAGGAGAAGGGTAATAATATGAGGCAAAATCAGAGATAGTAGAGCAGTATAAAGTAGTTAATGACCAGTAATATTGCTTTCATATTTTTCAGTCTGATGATTTTTCTTGTGGTGTGGTTGGCCAGTTATTTTCACAGATTTCATTATTTGGGTATAATTTTTTTTTTGTTTTCAGTTGGGCAGCTCTTGCAATCACAAGTAGTATAAATTATATTATATTATATTATATTATATTATATTATATTATATTATATTATATTATATTAGTGGGTTGTAGGCAGGGGAACCATTTGTAAGGACAAGGCCAAACATATTTCTTTACTGACGTCTGACTACCGGGAACATTTAAGTGGGTAATTGTCCACTTTTGTCTAGACAAAGTTAGGAAGTGAGTGAAAAGTGAGAGGAAGTGTAAGGTATGATTAGGAAGTTGTTCATATTTAGGAATATCATCCTGAGGTTGGGCAAAAAACGCGACAGATTTTGACTAAGTACTTCTGAATGGTTTTGAAGGACTGGAGGGAGGGTATTGATCTGAATGATATATAAGGAGTCCCAGGCCTTATCAACATGTTATAAATATAGATCATGGCCTGCAGATTTGATCGGGCTATGGAGAGAAAGTTTTTTTTCCTCACTGAATCAAAGTGATGGAGCAGGAACATAGTTGTGTAGAATGGTATTTAGTACTGGACAACCGGGGTAGGTGTGAAGAAGCTCTGTATAGGTTAGTTGATGGGTTTCGTTCTAACCAATGAAGGCTTTCAGTGCTATACTGTACTGGGTTCTGAAAGGGGGATTTGCTGATAATTTAGCCACCTTTTTATAGCATTCATCAAATTTTGCTTTTTATGCTGACTGGAAGTTACTAGGAATGGGTGTTCCATACACTAGTGAGGGGAAGTGTTAATTAATGGAGAGTGTAGTTGTGTTGGTGAGAGAGTTTTTGGATCTCTAAAGCATTGTAAGTTTTTGGTGATTTTTTTTTATGCATTTTTGTATGTGCCTCAGAAACGTATGATTATAGGTTCATAGTTAAGTACTGGGTACCTGCTCCTGCAGACCATTTTATCTAGCTAATTTACCTTTTTGTATTTGAAATAATCTATCCCATTTGGTTATAGATTGGCCTTACATGTCCCATGGTTGATAATTACATATTATCCCTAATGAGAATAACTGGGGTCATACCATAGTTAATTTGAGTGGAGCCATGCCTAGGATAAAGCATTTAGGAGCTGCATCTGTCCATCAGTACTGTATGGGGCAGTGTGTATGTACACTTGTTGGTAATCTACCAGTGTAGTACCTCGCAGGATGCGCAGTAGCAAATCCCGTCCCTAACACGCTTACGCCTTACAAAGCTACATTCATATTAATTAGCTTTCATGTAGCACATGATCGGTGCATTAAGACTGGTCATTATAGTCAAAAGATAGTTCAATTATTACTTTTTTTTTTAATTTGTTTTTCCTTCTACTAATAACTGATAATGACCAATTTTAATTATCCGACTCTCCAGAAAATGAAATCTGGGAAGAAATTTGCTCATGGGCCGAGTTTGCAAGTTTGTTTGGAATCAGGTGTTCCATACTAATTACCAAATAACCAACCGTGCTATTTACTGTACATTCAAATGCAGCACCAATATAGGTAGCACAAACAAGCCGAAAGCAAAGGTAGCGATAGAAGATGGTAACCATTCAACAGGTCCACCCCAAAAAGTTAAGACTACAATATTAGGGCCATCAGCTATATTCTAGCAAAATTGGAGCTGTCAAATAGGCTGCTCACACACACAAGAAAAGGACCCAAATGCCACTAGGTTAATTACCTGTATTTATTAAAACCGCTTTCTAAAGATCGTTGTTCTGTTTAATCTAATAAACAGAGCGTAAAGCCATGTGTTTGGTATTAGTACCACTGAATCTAGAAACAAGACAATCTCTTAAGTTTCAGTCACAAATAAGGGAAGTATCATGGACAATTTTTGGGAATTAAATTATACCTTAAGGAATGTTTTTGATCTGCAAACAGCCCGATTTATAAAAATGCCAGCTTGCATTTAATTCATAGTCTACACACACAACAAAATGCATTAGAAATACACGTTTTCAACTGAGTGCCAAACAAGTCTAACTTTACATTAAAATACTCGCATCCTTCAATTAAAAAAACAATGTTTAATGGACAATTGAACACAGAAGTGGCATCTTAGATTGGAAAAACTAAATGTGTGCCTGGAGCTACAAGTTGACCCTCTCACTGAGCCACATTACCTTGCAGACAGCAGTTTTAGCTTTAAGTATCACTTAAAATATATGTGCCACACGATCTACTAGTATAGTACCAGTGTAGTTTTTCTAAAAAAGTACTTGGCTTAGGACAGGGAAAATTAGCATACCTTGTCACTCAGATGTGCGATGACTTGCCAATCAATGTGGACACGCCCTAACCAGCGCAGAACCACCAGCAAGGTACTACATATATATATATATATATATATATATATATATATATATATATATATATATATACACACACATGTTGTTGTTGTGTCTTTTGGCTTTTTCCCGGTTAGGGGTCGCCACAGTGGAACTCCGGTCCGCTAATGATTGGTAGTTGATTTTTACGTGCTGAGTTACCAGCCCTGACGCACAACCTTCAGCGTCTTACTGTGAGTGTATGTTATATGTAAAATAGACACACATTTATATAAACATTTGCAAAAACACATACACACATGTATGTAGGTGCTTAAAAATAGTCTTGTGATCCAGCTGGGTATCCACCAGATAACAAAGGTTTACACCTAACCTTTTGAGTTTTTCAACCAATGCTTGAGTGGAGTATTGTGTCAAATGCCTTGGCCAGGTCAAGGTAGGCAGTGTGAAACATTTTGCCCTCATCCATTGTTTTGGTGATCTTCTCAAAGAAGTCCACCAGGTTGAGTAAGCAAGAGCTGTACTAGACGAAACCCACCTGCATTAGGTCTAGTGTCTGGAGGTTTCCTGTGTCATTTTATTGATAATTTCCATGATACTTTTTTCCATGAATTTGCATATGAGACTAGTGAGATTATAGGGCTATAGTTTCCAGGGTCTTTACATGGCCCACCTTTGGACAGAGGGATGACTATTGCTGCTCAGCATTCATTAGGCATGAATCCTTGTTGGTGGCTACAGTTTAAATAGCAATCCAGAGGGCCTGATACATCATGTTTCATGCATGGGCCCATCAATGCATTGTTCTTGTCCTTACAGCGGACACTGAAGACCTGTTCCTAGTGATAGCAGGACAGTTTTATATTTGATATTTTTTAGAAGGAGAGGGCCAAAATTAGACCTAAATTTGTCTGCTAATAGTTTTTTATATCTTTTGGCTCAGTATATGTGGCTGCATTAACAATGAGCTCTGCACACATTTGTGTATTGTCTTTCAGGTTACAGATATAGCTACAGTATGTCTTATGGTTGTCCATGGTATGGGAGGCCAAATTTACCTCAAATTTGGCTTTGGTAGACATTATTTTTACACTGAGTAGTTTAAGTTGAAAGTGCTGGATGGTACACCTCTTAATTTTTGCTATGATATTCTTCCTTCTGTTATACAGCATTCCAATGTTGTGATTCCACAGAGTATTTTTTTTTTTAGTTACTTCTGTACTTATTCCTGGTGGGCACAGCTTCCTCTATGCAGCTATTAGCATATTTGTATAACATTTCATGAACAGTTGTCCAGAGGCAGCAGAGTTCTCAGGGTTTGTGGGGGCTTGAAATGTTGCCACATTATCAGGTAATAGCATGTATGGGCCTGTGAGCCTTAGAATAATGCCTGAACATTCTAGGACTAGCTGTGGTTCTGGATTTTATTTTTACTTCAAAGGAAACCATTTTGTGGTCTGACCATTCCTCAGAGGACATTACACTAAGTGATTTACAGCATTCTCCCATCATAGGATAGAATCATAGGAGATCATAAGCGATTACTAGGCTATTGCCCCGGAGGTGATTTTTAACCTAGCCGTTTAAACCCAATGTAATACAGTAGAGGTACTAGTCAGTACCCAATATTGCATTTAGTACATAGGTAGGTACTAGGCTATTGGCCCTAGGGCCTATATAAGCCTAGCCAAAAAGGTACCCTGGCTTTTGCCACCCAAGAAAATTATTTTCATGTGCCTCTGTTGAGCATAGCCCCCAGAGGTGATCCCTGGGGCGAATTTCCTATTTCCCATCCAACTTTGGGGAAATTTTTTTGGGGGCAGTATGTTATGTACTTGTTTCCATGTTGCATTGTTTATATAGTGTAAAGCTTTGCATTATAGGTTTAATTCTTTACATGTTGCTAGTTTTCCTGCACTATGAGTGTAATAATTTCACTGTGTGTTTGTGTTAATGAAGGAGTGTTATCTCCATTGGTAACTGGCTATTTTTTAACTGATTGCTTGGTGGTATGGTTTTCTAGGAGGTTTACCATGTTATTTTTGCTTTGCAGTGCTCTGCAGGGTTTTAGCCCTATTGAGAAGATACATTCATTTTTGAAGGTTAGTGTGGCTTATTAGTTATGTATTTTATACAATATTATTTGTCTTTTCCTTTTGTGGATAGTGACAATAAGTTCATAGTTAGTTTAGGTAGAGAAAACAGAGTTGTCACTTTACCTCCTGGTGCTGTATGTGAAAGTGATTATGACCATGTTTTATTGCTCAGATACTGGGTAGGTTTTCCTGCTGTCTCAAAGGAAAGAATGGTGCACTTCACACAAGAACATGGATGGCTCCAGTCAAACATTCTGGTACATGCTTATAAGCCTGGTGAAGGATGCTACAGGTTAGTTGTACGTTTTTATGGAGGAGGTTATTTAAATTGTCTTTCATTGTTTATGTCAAGTCTTGAATTTGGAGTATATGTTGTAGGAAGAAATGAGTATGAATGATGCATTCAGTGCATAGCTGTGCCATGTTTGGTGCATAACTAGTAGATTCATAGGTTTATACTAGACTAATGACCGACAGAGTCTTTACAAGTGCAAAATCATAGGTTCATAGGTTCATACTAGGCTATCTGCCCAAGGGCATTTATAAGCCTAGCCCATAGTTATGTGGCTTTCGCCACCCCTTTAGTTTGAATAAAACTATGCCTATTATTTTGCTGTGCCTCTGTCAAGCAGTGACACTGAAGTAATCCCTGGGGTATATCTGCGATCTCCCATCCATTGGTCAAGATTCCTCTTGAACAAGGCCAGCGAGGTGCTCTGCCTCACATGTACCGGGATTTTGTTCCACAGCATAGGGAGTCTCTGGGTGATGAATCTGTCCCTCCAGCACGTTCTATTAATAACCGTGTCAAGGTTTAAGTCTCCTGCCCTTGTGGTTCTGAGGGATCTAGATTTTTTGAGGTGAAGCATATTCATCAAATCTGGGTTTGACATGGCCTTATATGTCAGGCACAGGTCACCTCTGAGCAAGCGGTATGAGACTGAATGGAGCTGGAGTTCTTTCAGTCGGGCAGCATAAGACATATTTTTGAGACCCTTTATCCTTTTGGTGAGGAACTTTTGGGGCCTTTCCAGCTGCTGCAGGTGTCGGGTCAGATACATTCGAATGGGGCATTGTACTCAATCATAGGTCTAATGAGTGATGAGTACAGGGGGACGATGACCTCCCTTGATCTAGATGTGAATCCCTTCATGATCAGGTGGGCAATGTAGAAGGTTTTCCTAACTACTTTAGCAACATGAGTGTCAAACGAAGGCTACTGTCAACCTGGGTCCCCAGATCCCTGATGACTTCTTCTGTGCTCAGTGGATTGCCACCTATATGGTAGCTGGGGGTAACCTTTTTTTTCCCAAGGGTATGACTATGCATTTTTTGGCTTTAACTTTAGGCCATGGCTCTGGCACCAGTTATCCGTTTCTGTGAGGCCCTTCTGAAGGATATCTGTGTCAGATGTGCGACTAGGGCCCCCAGTTTGCAGTCATCTGCAAACTTTGTCAGCCATAACCCTCCTGTGTTTGCTTGTACTTCAGAAAAGTAGATCCCAAAAAGGTGGACCCAGGACTGAGCCCTGTGGGACACCACTTGTGACAGGCTTTGAGTCTGACATGGCTCCAGCAACTCTGACCCTGTGGGTTCTGTCACTTAGCCAGTTTGCAACCCATCTTGTGATGTATGGGTTTACATTCGCTGATGAGTGGGGTATTGTGTAAGGGCCCTTTTGCCAGGTCAAGGTAGGTTTATGGACTGCCTTTCCTCATCAATGGCCTTGGTGACTGTCTAAAAAAAGTCAACCAAGTTTAAAAGGCATGATCTGCCTTTGACAAAGCCAAACTGGGTTGGATCCAAAGTCTGCAAGTTCCCTATGTCTTTATTTATGAGTTCCATTATGATCCTCTCCATGGCTTTGCAGATAAGGCTTGTCAAGCTAATGGGATGGTAATTTCCAGGGGGTGGAGGCACCGCCTTGTGAAGTGGGACCACAGTCGCGGGGCCCCTCCTTGGGTTAAAACCTGAGGTGAGGCTAAGATTAAACAGCTGTCCTAAGGGGGTTTTAAATTTCCCCATTGAGTTTGGAGCACACAGCCGGGACACCATCCGGGCCCATGGATGCTGTGTTTTTGCCTTGGAGAGCAGTTCTCACCTGCTTTGGGGATGTTTGGGGGGTACAATCCTCTGGTATAGATATCTCCTTTTTGGGGGGGGGGAGAAGTTTGCACTGAACCTGTCAGCCAGTATGTTGGCAATTTTGTAGGTTCAGTAATCTTCACATCATTTTGAACTAATTCTGAGCATATCTGGGAGTTTTCCAGGTTTCTAACATAGCTAAAGAAGGCCTTATGATTGTCTTTTGAGTCCTTGGCGATTTTTTCTCAAAATTTGCCTTGGATGATTTTATGGGGCTCTTAGTTTTTTTCTTATAATGAACCAAGGTGTCTTACCTTTCAAGGATTTTGCTCTATCTTGTAGTAGCTTCCTTTTTGTTGTAGAGCTTGTTTATGGCTGGGGGCCCCCAGACTGGACCGCCCTTTTGGGACAAAGAGTCTTAGTTTTGTTTGGGATTGCCTGATCCATGCAGTCCTGTAGGTGCTGGTAGAAGGCATTTGTAAGTGATTCAGCGGTTTGAGTAATGTTTAACCCACCTTGGGCCCCTTTTTTTTTTAAAAAGGGGCCCTTTAAAAGGAGACCACCAAAATTTTAAAGTTTTT
>NC_056728.1:183278553-183351053 GCF_019279795.1 Protopterus annectens
CTCTGACAAGTTTCAAAGGGGAAAGAACAGGCGTGCACGAGGTAGAGGGCAATACCGAGGCTCCTACAGGGGCCGCCAATGGCAACCACAAAATCAGAGAAGTGGCACAGGTAGTTCACCTGCACCACAGGGACAATCACAATGACTTACCTTTCACCCCGCCTACCAAGGCTCAAAGAGAAGCACCTCTAGGCGGAAAATTATCTTTATTCTCAAAAAACTGGCACATTATAACAAAGGACAAATGGATTCTGGACGTAATAGACAGAGGTTACAGGTTCCACTTCCATACCTTACCAACTGGACAAGGCATGCCAAACCTGCCACAAAATCAAAGGGCAGAGGCACTCATAGAAGTTTCAAAGCTGTTACAAATAAAAGCAATAGAGAAGGTTCCTCCTCAGGAACAAGGCCAGGGATTTTATTCAAGACTGTTCCTTGTTCCAAGAAAAGAAAAACAATGGAGGCCTATATTGGACTTGTCCGTTCTAAATACTTTTCTCATGGTGCCAAAATTCAAGATGCTGACGTTACAGCAACTCCTTCCCATGCTGGGCAAGGGGTCTTGGCTGGTTACTCTGGACCTCAAGGAGGCATACCTGCATGTCCCTATCAGACACAGTTGCAGAAGATACCTCAGATTTCTTGCAGGAACAGAGCACTATCAATTCTCAGCATTGCCGTTTGGCTTATCTACTGCGCCCAGAGTATTCACGAAATGCCTGGCATCAGTAGTAGCACATTGCAGACTCCAGGGGATTCAAATATACCCTTACCTGGACGACTGCCTCATACAAGCAGACAGCAAACAAACCGTGATAAAAACTTGGATTATGTCATTCAATTGCTACAGGCTTTGGGATACACAGTCAACATTCAAAAATCTACTGCCATCCCAACAGATTATTTTTCTAGGAGCAAAGCTGGACACACAACTACAAATGGCTTTCCTCACAGAGGAGAAACAAGAACATTTAACAGATTACTTCAAAAGCCTAGCAAAACTAACCCACCTGACTGCAAGGAAGACCCTGCAGGCCCTGGGGTTCATGGCATCTTGCATTCTTC
Organism: Protopterus annectens; assembly: GCF_019279795.1. Lineage (NCBI taxonomy): Eukaryota > Metazoa > Chordata > Ceratodontiformes > Protopteridae > Protopterus > Protopterus annectens. The sequence goes on from NC_056728.1 coordinate 183,279,622, forward strand.
TAATCCCTCTGGCAAGATTACATATGAGAAAGCTGCAATGGTACCTAAAAAGCTTGTGGTCTCAACACAGCCACAACCTAGAAGACATAATACCACTCATACCATGCCTGCAAAGGGAATTCTTGTGGTGGGCTCAAGCAAGTCATTTAAATGAAGGCATGCCTTTCTACAAAGCTCCAAGTCAAACTATTACAACAAACGCCTCACACCATGGATGGGGGGGCGCACATGGACGGCAGATGCATTCAAGGGCAATGAACTCCCATGGAAATGCATCAGCACATAAATAAAAAAGAGATGTTGGCAGTGATACATGCAATAGAAGCCTTTGGAAAATCTCTTCAGCAAGGTCATCTGCTAATAAGGACAAAGGACAATGTTCTGGCAGACAGGTTGAGCAGAAATTTCTTGGATCCACACGATTGGATGCTACACCCACGCATTTTCTCACAAATAACAACTGCATGGGGAAGAACAGACATAGACCTCTTTGCATCTCATCTCAATCATCACCTGGAAAGGTTCTGCACAAGGATACACCATCCTCTAGCCTGGAGGACGTATGCTCTTTCCTTCAGCTGGAATGCCCTAACAATTTATGCATTCCCTCCTCTACCTTTACTCACCAAGGTGTTACTGAAGATCAAAGCAGAACAACCAAGAGGAATCTTGATAGCTCCAGACTGGCCAAGGCAACACTGGTATCCATTGCTACTGAGCATAACTCACACCAAACCGTGGCCCTTGCCTCAATGGCCTCTGCTCCTGACTCAACACAATTACAGGACTGTTCATCAGAACCTGCAAACTTTGAAGCTGACAGCTTGGAGGGTTCCATGACTGTGACCCATGACTCCCTCTCCAAAAAAGTTCAGGAAATTTTGCTGGAGGCCCGCAGACCTTCCACCAGAAAAACCTATTCGGCCAAATGGAAGAGCTTCATCATCTGGAATGTCAACAAGGGCCAGGATGCATCACTGATGAACATACCTCAAATATTAGAATACTTGGCAGAAATGTTTCACAGTGGCCTCTCATACTCTTCCATCAAAATCCACGCTTCAGCTATCTCAGCACATTACAACTGTGATCCACCTGTGTTTTCGCATCCCTTGCTAAGACACTTTCTAAGAGGGATAAAGAATATCAAACCTCCAAGGAAACCACCAATTCCTGCATGGGACCTCAATTACGTCTTGGAAAAACTAACTCTTCCTCCTTTTGAACCAGCAGTATCGTCAGAAATGCAATTTCTCTCTTGGAAAACGGTTTTCCTGTTGGCAGTCACCTCAGCAAGAAGAGTCTCGGAGATACAGTCCCTCATGGCAGTTCCTCCTTTTCTTATTTTTCATCAGGACAGAGTTTCTCTTAGGACCAATCCTTCATTCATGCCTAAGGTGATATCCAAAGTGTCTCTAAACCAAGCAATTCACCTGCCTACTTTCTTTCCTAATCCTCAAAATAAAGGGGAAAAGCTGCTGCATACTTTGGACATACACAGACAACTACGCTACTACTTGGACAGAACAAAGACCACCAGGAAGTCTGACCAATTGTTTGTAGCCTATGCTGCTGGAGCGCAAGGAAAAGCAGTCACCAAACAAACTATTTCAAAATGGCTTGGACACTGCATCAGATTCTGTTACTCTTTCCATGGAAAAAGTGTGCCAGCCAATATTAGACCACACTCCACCAGAGCTATGGCCACATCCACAGCCTTTCTAAGAGGAGTGGCTACAAAAGACATTCTAGAGGCTGCTACATGGAGCTCCGTGCATACATTTACCAAGCACTACAACCTGCCATTATACTCCAGATCCCGAGCAGGCTTTGCTTCGGCAGTCCTGCAGGGCCTTCTAGCTACACCATCTCTTGCTTAGTCCTACCACCCCCAGCTTGGCTATGGTATTCAACCCATATGTCAGGACTGCAGTTGCATTCTTGAAGGACATAGTACAGTTTTGTACCTACCATAAATGTAGATGTCCAATAGATATGCAACTGCAGTCAGGTTTTCCCTCCCTCCTACCCCTCTGTTTTTCCCTTGGGTCCTTTCACCCCTTACCTATTAGCTGGGGTTATATGTTATGGTGTATCTGTTTATTACTGTTGTGCATGTCTGGTTTATCTGTTTATCCATTCACAAAATTTAGCCTTCCTTGGAGGGCACCTGGCATCTGGGGCAAGAAACACTGAAGAAGATGGAGTCGGCTGATGCCTTTATACCCCAGCCGCTCTGACATCGTGGAGGAGGCGACATCGGCCGACGCCAGACCCAGACTTTGGAATCTGGCCGACCAAAGGGCTGCCTGAGGCAGGACAACCCATATGTCAGGACTGCAGTTGCATATCTATCGGACATCTACATTTATGGTAGGTACAAAACTGTACTTTTCCCTTCTCCATTCTATGGAGACTAGGGTTGCTTGGTATAGCTATCAAACGAGATCTGAGTAGTTACCGCCTAGCATTGTGGGATATAGGGGAGCCTCGAGCCGGTGGAATTAGCTCTCGAGCTTTAGTATTGGCCGAGTCGGAGCCGAGGATTGGCTCCGAACCCATCCAGCGAGAAAGAAGGCGAGAAGAAGACAACTAACATGGAACGTTATGGTAGGTACATAACTTCTTATTCATTACTATCCGCTGTGCTTTGGCCTTCCCAGAGCTAAATTTTCAGTTGCAATAGAGTCAGGATAAAGTGTTTGTGCCAACTTCCCTCCACAGATCATGGATGCATACAAGTGATTGTGCGTTACACCATGATAAATTGTCATCACCTCAGCTGCGGTCAGTTTGAAGGCTTCACTAGTTGCAGGACGGGTCTGCATGAACTTTGTCATCAGTTTTGCTTCTGGAGCTGAAGACTTTACTGATGTTTGTCTGACTTCTGGTGGCTTTTCACTAGCTTTTCTCCATCCCATTTAATAGTGAATGTTGTTCCACAGGACATGCACTTGGCCATGGAATCTGCTTTTGGTACAGAACACACACCCATGGATAACATTGTTTCCTAGACTTATTATAATTACAGAATGTTTTGGACGACTTAGCACACTTCATGATGCTGCTTCCAGCTTCTTGTTGATCCAGTGGTCTTTCCCAAACATGCATCTAGCTCATGCAGAATTCTCCTAACTCGGTATGCAACTGCAATAAAACCAAAGGAGGTATTAATACCATTCAGTGACCCAACTACAACAGTGCCTGGGGTGTATGGTCTGTGTCATATACCCTCTGAACAAAGATAGTTGTTCATGAAGTGTTGCCTTTCTGTCTGTCTCTGTTGTTTAACATCAAGAGAAAATCTGCATCTTCTTTTGTATGATGGTACTGATAACCATTAAATTCCTGTTTTTGAAGTTTATGAGGTGGGTAGAAATAGCACCCTTCTCCCCATAATGACTGCAGTCTTCAAATAAGCTTCTTCCACTAGGCACAATATTCAAGTCACAGATTTTTATGGTTTACACAAGGATAGGTGGAATATACAATTTATGTTCATTAGTGACAGAGCATCTCACTGCAGCTGTGTTGTAAAACTGCACAAATAATATCCCAAACTTTTAAATTCACATTAGAAGTAATGGATAACACTTGTATTACTGGTATATAAATAAATACACCACTATTTGACACACACATGCAGAGTGTGTGTGTGTGTGTGTGTGTGTGTGTGTGTGTGTGTGTGTGTGTGTGTGTGTGTGTGTGTGTGTGTGTGTGTGTGTGTGTGTGTGTGTGTGTGTGTGTGTGTGTGTGTAATATGTTATCATCTCCGGAGACAGTGTCCTTCAGCAAATCTTATTAAAGCACATTTCTGCAAGAGTACACCATTAAACCATAGCCAGGAGTAATGGAAAAACACCTAGAACTGGAATTACCCGAACAATTCTGAGTGGTACACTCCTGGTTAACAGCCTGATAGTAACAGCGGCTTTGACATGCTAACTAAACAACACACAAACCTGAGTAAAAAGTTATTAAACCATTGCTGCTCAGATTTAGATGCATGTACATGATTTACTAGAGCTCTTTGTGAAAAGTGGGCATACCCAATTCAAAAGAAATACTGAGAGGAGCGTACACAGGTTTTGGTGTGGAACTAAAAAAAAAAAAACTATGTACTCGGACTACATAAATGCACTTTAATTTGGATAAACTGATCCTTTAGCAAATCCAATACCCAGAAAGATGTCCAAAGTGAACAGTTTAATTGATTTACTTGGTGATTGTGAAGATTAGTGTGAAGCTTTGCCTTTGCTTTACCTACAGATAACAGTAAAAGCAATAGTTTTTCTTAACCTACAAGTTTGACTATTAGTCGAACTTGAGAGACAACTCGCATATGAATAATTCATAATACTTAAGAGATACAGAAAAATAACTTTTCTTTAGAAGTCAGCAGATTGCACAGCATGCATTATCTGCATGACATATCATTCATTATATGACATTTCCCTTAACAATAAAACTAATACAAGAGTAAAACAAAATCAAAATAGAGTTCATTATAATAAACTGATGGACACTATAATTAATCACAGATAAAAAAAATCACATACCTTAACTCCATAGTGTCTTGAATTTAGGCCACCCATAATTGCAAAGATTAGGAAAAAGTGGCAAGTATGCCCAGAACTCCCTATCCTTAAAATCTGTTTATCCAGTTACTTTCTCAGGCAACCCTAAGGAATACTAAACGTTAGCCAGACTGGAAGAAGACAACTATATATCAGTAATAATGTAATCTACAATCTACATATAACTATCCACCACTGCCAGTGCAGCTCTTTCATTTCAGAAGTACATGCCCACTACAATAGCTCTTAACCAGTCAGGGACAAAACAGAATCAGGAACAAAATCCAGAAATAATCAGGGACAATTAGGGGCACTTGAGACATTGACAGAATAACAGAATGTGAATTAATGTACGGTTTCTGAAGTAAAAGAAGTTTATTCCTCTACTTAGTGTAATTATTTATTAAATGTAATTTTCTACATTTTTTCTAGAAATCATTGATGTTAAGTTGTCTATCTCGCCTTCATTCTTGCTGGATGGGTTCGGAGCCGACCTCGGCTCCGACTCGGCCACTGTAAAAGCTCGAGAGTTGGTTCCACCGGCTCGAGGCTCCCCTTATATCCCACAATGCTAGGCGAGAGTTACCTCAGATCTCGTTTGCCGCTACAGCTTCGAGGTTGGTTGCTTCTACCGGTTCCTGGTGAGTGTTAGCTTTTTCTTCAAAAAGTTTCTCTTTTTTCCCCTTTTTAACTTATTTCTACCTAGTTTAGTGTAGAACATTGAGACTTTTTCCCCGACCCTTTTTTTCCCCGTTTTCTTACTAAAAGAACCGTTGGTTCTTCCTTTGGGCCTTTGGCCTTCCCTTCCCTAGGGAGTGTTTGTGTAGTTGCTTTAACTTTTTGTACTTAAGTATTAGTATTTTTGGCTAAAATTATTATTATTTTTAGTATTACTAATTTTTGCTGACAGGGTATAACTGTGTGTTTGGGTGTGTGTTAGTGTACACCTGTCAGATATAGGAAATGTCAAAAGAAGCAAAGGTCTCCGGATTCAAGAAGTGTGATGCGTGCTGTCAGAAAATGTCTCTGACAGACGCTCACACTTCTTGTGTCTATTGTCTGGGGCCTTTGCACCTGCAGGACTCCTGTGCTGTGTACCATGGCTTCAGCCCCAGGGTCCTGCAGGAAAGGAAAAACAAGTTGATTCTGAGAGGCTTGTTGAAGCCAGAGGATTCCCTGTCAGTTTCAACAGGGAAGCCCTCTAAGGCATCGAGGTCTTCGGCTCCGGCTTCTGAGCCGAGACCTCAGGTTGTTCAACCTTTGCCTTTATCGGCTCCGGCTGGAGCCGATAAGACTCAGTCCACAGTTTCTGTGGCTTCTCGGCTCGACCGGAGCCGAGGTTATCGAGTACCGTGTCGGCTCCGACAAGATCTTCGGAGCCGACAACCAGAAAGAGGTCTAGGTCACCTTCTCTTGGCTCCGTTCATTCAGCTCCAGGATCTCCCCTGCTGTCTGAACGGAGCCAAAGGTCTCATTCCTCTAGGTCATCGAGGCTTTCCGATCATGACCTTCAGAGGGTGGTGAGTCGACTACTTAAGTCCGAGGCACTAGCCCAGATGCTTCAGAGCCCGACTCATCAGTCGGTGCCTGCCCCGGTCCATCAACTCTTTCCTCCTTCGACTCTTTTGAGTTCGGAGCTGGGTCGTGTCGGAACCGAGACTGTGGTCACTTCCGAGCCGAGACAATTGTCTTCGGCTCCGTCGTCGGCTCCGTTTTCTTCCTTGGAGGAATCTCGGCGCCGGACTTCCCTCGTCGGCTCCGAGGGGGTGAGTGGCATCGGACCCTTGTCCGACCCCCTCTCCCTCTCGGTGCTGCGGGGCGGGTGAGTCCGGCCCCGACATCGGCCTCGGAGCCATCACTGTCGGTGCCGAGGGGGGTCCTTAGCTCCTCGGAGCGGGGACCTCTGGCTCTGCCTGACAGGGGTGCATTCGAGGTCATGCGGAGTGTGTTAGAGCCTGGCTCTACTCCACAGTCGGCTCCGTCAGCCCCTCCCTCTATGCTGCCTCAGGGTAAGTCGATTCACTCCCTCATCCCGGACCGCAGAGAGCCAGCTCCTCAGGAGCCCCTTTGGGATTTCATCCTCTTCGAGGCCTCTCCTGATTTGGCAGAAGAGCCTCCTCGGAAGAGGAAGTGCAAGAGGAAGCACATTGACTCACCTGAGTCTATCACGTCGGACACAGATCTGGATGATTCTGAGGGTTCCCCCCATTCCCCTTCTGAAGATGTCTCATTTGCAGACATTCTGGAGATCCTGAAACAGAGGGGAAATTGGCCAGCCCTCAACCCTTCGGAGGACGAATCTGTGTATCTTGAGGTGTTTGGCTCTCGTCCTTCCACCTCCTGGGTGTCCCCCCCCTTCGACCCCCTCATGCAGGTGGTTGCTAAGAAGGCATGGACAGCTCCTGATTCAGTGGACCCCACTCCCAGGAGACCCTCCAAATTCATCACAGCTCCATCAGACAAGCAATTTTTATCAAAAGGAGTTTCTGTGGATGCTATGGTGGTAGCTGCCGCCACAAAGAAGGAACTGGCTGATCCTTCAGTGCCTGTCCATCCACCTAACAAGGAATCTAGGTCCATGGATAGGTACGGGAAGTGGATGTTCTCCTCAGCGACGTTTGCCATGCGTTTGCTGAATTACCTGTGCCATTTCACTCGTCTTCAAAGGGACTTGATCAAGGAAGCGAGTGAAATGTTAAAGGACCCTACAGCTGCGGGTTTCCAAGAGAAAATGAACACGCAGCTGGCTACCCTTAATTCCATATCCAACTCCTCCATGCGCCTCCTCTCTTATGCGGCCGATGGAGCGAGCAGAGCCGCAGGGACAGGGGTAGCCTTACGTAGGCACGCCTGGATGCGGCTATGCAACTTTGCGGAACCTTTCAAGACGTCTTTCACGAACTCCCCTTTTGATGGATCATCTCTCTTTGGTCCTCAAGTGAAAGAAACCCTGACTAGGTGCGAGACTGATGGCAAGACCCTTTCTGCCGTCGGAGTCCGTTTTTCGACTCCTTTTATGACTTACCCCTAAGGCCAGAAGGGTGGGAAGATGTGGTTCCGTAAACAATCTGAAGGGACTTAGCCTGACGCACAGAGTCGTTTTCCTACCAAAGACAGAGGTGGGAATAACAATGGCAGACGCGCCCTAGGGGCAGGGGGTCCGCAGAACCAGGGCAATCGGGAAGCCTTTCCTGACAAGCCCTTTCAGCATCCCTGAGGTGTTGCCCGACTGCCCATCTTCGGAGGCAGTCGGGGGAACATAGTCACTGTAGCCAGAAGCCTGGCTATCCCAGACTCAAGACAAATGGGTACAGTCCATCATTTCGAAGGCTATTCTATCCCCTTTCTTCGTTTTCCAAATCAGTCAAAATCCCTTCCGGATGTTCCACCCGCTCAAAGGGATATAGCAGCTTTGGAAATTTCAAAACTGCTTGCAAAAAGAGCAATTCAGTCAGTGCCAGCAGACCAACAAGGATCCGGAATCTACTCAAGGTTCTTTTAGTTCCAAAGAAAACAGGGGACTGGAGACCGATTTTGGATCTCAGTGTCTTGAACAAATCAGTCAAGAAAACAAGGTTTCGGATGGTCACGCTGCAATCCATTCTTCCCCTTTTGGGCAAAGGAAACTGGATGTGCTCTATAGACCTTCGGGATGCGTACTATCACATAAAAATGAACAGACGCTCCAGAAGATTCCTCCGCTTCAGGCTGGGAACCAGTCATTTTCAGTTCAGGGCCCTGCCCTTTGGTCTCACCACTGCCCCCCGGGTGTTTACCAAATGCATGGCAGTGGTAGCTTCTCACCTGAGATGACAAGGATTCCAGGTGTTTCCATATTTGGACAACTGGCTTCTCACAGCTCCCACCAAGCATCTCCTTTTGATGGCCAGAGATTATACTTTTCACGTTTGTCAAAAACTGGGTATTTCAATAAATTGCGAAAAGTCTGTTTTGTCGCCTTGTCGTACTATTACCTACATAGGCGCAAATTTAGATACTATAAACATGTCTGCAACGCTAACGAACCAAAGGATATCAGACATTCACAAACTGGTGTCACTTCTTCTCAACAACAACAGAGCCAAGGCCAGGTTAGTTCTAAAGGTGTTGGGAATCATGGCAGCGGCCATACCTCTCCTCCCATTGGCCAGATACCACATGCGGATCCTTCAGTGGATGCTTTTTTCTCAATGGTCATACCAGGAACTTCCAATGTCTCACACCATTATGATCACGCAAGCGTGCAAAAAGCATCTCATGTGGTGGATGTCTTCCCCAGCTCCTGTCGGGAAGACCATTTGTTCCACCTCCTCCGGTTGCTACTCTGACAACGGATGCCTCCTGATCGGGTGGGGGCATTATCAGGGCAGGACAGTCCAGGGCACATGGCAACCAAACGAATGCCACTTGCACATAAATGTTCTGGAGATGAGAGCAGTGCTTTTAGCGTTGCAAGCCCTTCAAGACTCTCTTCCCTTAGGAACGATTGCAATCCAGACAGACAATATGTCTGTAGTGTGGTACATCAACAAACAAGGCGGAACCAGATCATACCCCCTGTGTCGAGAAGCACTCAGACTGTGGCAATGGGCGATTTCTTCTCAGCGTTTTCTGATAGCAACGCACATCCCGGAAGTCCAATCACATTGCGGACAAGTTGAGCAGAGCTATACTCATGCCTCACGAGTGGTCTCTGAAAGACTCTGTAGTGAGAGAGATATTTCTCAAGTGGGGTCAGCCTTGCTGCGATCTTTTTGCTACTCCCCAAAACAGCAAGTGCAGAGAATACTTCACTCTATTCCCTTTACCAGGCCAACCCAGCAGGGACGCTCTAGTCCAAGTTTGGCCCCGGGGACTTCTGTATGCATTTCCTCCTTTCCCTCTGATCTCTCAAGTAATACAGAAAGCTATCGCTCAGAAGGCCTCATTGATCCTCATTGCTCCTTACTGGCCTCGACAAGTGTGGTTCCCCTTTCTACATCCTTTTCTCTTGGAGCGACCGTGGAGTCTGGACCTAGTTCCAGATCTTTTGATCCACCAATCGGGTCAGTTTCATCGCTCCCTCCCCTCTGAACCTCACTGCTTGGTTCCTCCAGTTCCAACCGTAGCCAGGCTTCCTCATTTATCTCACTCGGTTAGAGATATATTGATAGCTTCCCATAAATCTTCCACTCGAAAGATTTATTTGAGTAAGTGGAAACGCTTCTCATATTGGGCACAAGGAAAGGACATAGATCCTTTCACCGCTTCCATCCAACTAGTCCTTGATTTTCTAGCTGAACTCTTCCATGCAGGTTCATCTCCATCTACTCTTAAGGTTCAATTGGCAGCTATTTCTAATTTTCATGTGGGCGTTTCTGAATCTGCCCTAATGTCCCACAAACTTTGCAAAGCCTTTTTGAAAGGAGTTTTTCTTCTCAGACCTCCTATAAGAAATCCTCCTTCTCCCTGGGACCTAAATTTAGTTCTTGCTTCTTTGATTCTTTCCCCTTTCGAACCTGCAGCTTCATGTTCCTTGAAATTATTATCATGGAAAACTCTCTTTCTGGTGGCTATCACATCAGCTAGAAGAATTTCAGAACTTCAAGCACTCAGTTGTCGTTCTCCTTATCTTCTGTTCCATAAGGACAGAGTTTCCTTCTGAACTAACCCGTCCTTTTTGCCTAAGGTGGTTTCAACATCAAATCTAAACCAAAGCATTGACCTCCCTGTCTTTTTCCCAGAGTATTCAAATAGGTCTGAACAAAAATTACACTGCCTGGATGTTCATCGTCAATTAAGGTACTACTTGGACAGGACGAAACAATTCAGAAAATCTGATCAGCTGTTTGTCTCCTATGCGGAAAGCAGAAAGGGACTTCCAGTTTCAAAGGTATCATTATCCAGATGGCTAACATCTCTGATTACCCTTGTTTATGAGATTAGACACCAAAACTGCCTAATAAACCTAAAGCCCATTCCACCAGAGCTTTGGCTACTTCTCTAGCCTTCCAAGACAGACTGCCTATTGACACCATTTGTGCAGCTGCTACTTGGGCTACTCCTCACACTTTTATTTCCCATTATAAGTTGGATTTAGCTTCTAGGCATAGAGCTAATTTTGGTTCCACTGTTCTCAGGAGTCTGTTCCGTTAGGCCACCCGGGACAAGGTGCTAGGGACGGTCCCATCCAGCAAGAATGAAGGCGAGATAGACAACTTAACATATAGAAGTTATGTTCTTACCATAACGCGTTCCATGTTAGTTGTCTTCTTCGCCTTCTTCTTGCCCCACCCTCCTTCCCCCTGGCCTGGACAGACCTAGAGGAGTTGTGATCGTGACCTCTCTTTCTACCACCTCTTTCTTTGTCATATGCTATTATGCATATTTCTTGTTTCAGGATGTAGGTCACCCTTCTTTCTTCCTGTTGTTAGAGGTGGATTCTGTTTTACAGGTATACTGTTATAAGCTGGGGTTAGCTTACAAACGAGATCTGAGGTAACTCTCGCCTAGCATTGTGGGATATAAGGGGAGCCTCGAGCCGGTGGAACCAACTCTCGAGCTTTTACAGTGGCAGTGGAGCCGAGGTCGGCTCCGAACCCATCCAGCAAGAAGAAGGCGAGAAGAAGACAACTAACATGGAACGTTATGGTAAGAACATAACTTCTATTTTTAGGGAGGGATTAAGAGGGACAAAGCTTAAGGTTTGAGTCAAAATCAGGGACAGTTGAGAGGTATGCCAACCACAGCTAGTACAACTCTTTCATTGCAGAAATAATGCCTAAAAAAACTACCAAATCATGCCAAAAAGTCTTACAGCGATAAGTACACTGTTAAATGCCAATTGCAAAGGCTGCAAATGGAGACTAACTGGATAGAAAAATCTGTAGAAAGATTTAAAGTAAGTGGGGGGTATGCAAGTGGAGTGGAAGATAGGATTATGGAAGGCGTACAGAAATATGAAATGTTTGTCTTCTGCACTACAGCAATTATACCTAAACTCCCCTATCATATTATTTTGTTATGATATAGTATTTTTTGCAGTATATCTAAAGATGCATATCAGTTATAGTATTACAGCAAGACACAGACTGTTGCATGATGCAGAAAGCACCTTTAACGGTAGCAAACATTATGGTTTGACCAGTCTTTACCAATGTCGTTATGCAATGTGGTAATTCATGGGAAAAATGGTTCCATGAATTACCACATTGATAGTAGTCCACTGAACACAGAAGGCGTTATAAGAGATCTGGGAACACAGGTTGACAGCAACCTCTCTTTTGATCACCACATTGCCACTGTGGTCAGAAAGTCCTTCTATGTGGCACATCTCATTACTAAAGGTTTTGCATCCAGGAAGAAAGAGGTCATTGTCTCCCTCTACTCTTCCCTCATTAGGCCAGTCATCAAGTACTATGCCACATTTGGCATGTACCTCACTAGACACCTGCAACAACTAGAGAGGCCGCAGAAGTACCTCACAAAGAGGACACTAGGCCTTAAACACTTGTCCTATGTGGACAGACTCAAAAAAACTCCAACTATTCTCTGTCTAATGTTACTGGGCAATCTCTGCTTGACTTACAAAGCCATGTTTGACCCAACTCTGTTAGAAATGCTACATCTAAAGAAATCCCAATCCCTCTGCACCACATGATCCAAAGACCTCAACCTCATTACGACAATCAACAGAACATACTGGAGGGACAGGTTCATAACCCATAGACTGCCCATGCTATGGAATAGACTTCTCATACATGTCAAGCAGAGAACCTCGCTTGATGAGTGGCCATTAGCCTAGTACACACCTATGAACCTGTGAACACTATGAATACACTATAGAAAGCAAGGAACCATGCAACTAGAAGCATAATTTTGCAAAGCAATCCATCTAGCCATCCACAACCTCCTTTCCTATTTTTACACATATAATCAGGGTGTCACTTTAGATGTTGTTAGGATAGTCATAGGGCTTTTTATTAGGCTTGATATGATATGAAAGTAGCAGAGTTTGAAGCCCAGTTTCATCATATAAGTGAAGTAAAGGAATACATGTGTGTGTGTGTGTAAATATATATATATATATATATATATATATATATATATATATATATATATATATATAAAATATACACACAAAGAAATTCTCTATCACTTATCCCTTAGTTTTTGGTGGTAAACTCAGATTATGTCATGAATACAGGAAAGGGGGGACTCTTGTAAGATACAATGGTCTACTGCTAAGATTTCAGATACCCTTTAGTCTACATGTGGGGAAAATATTGAATTGGAATATTAATTTATCAGTGTCTTAAAAGACTTATTTCATTTTCTGAAAGAAAATTTTGTTGTATCCCATTTTTGTCATGATAACCCACTGATTTTTTAACTGAAATAAATGTCACAAATAGGTTCATAGGTAGGTACTAGCCTATCTGCCAGAAAGCATTTATAAGCCTAGCCAGAATGTGTTGGCTTTCGCTGCCCCTTTAGATTAGTTCCCTGTGCCTCTGTCCAGCAGACCCACTGAAGTGATCCCCAGGTTAAACTTTCTGTTTCCCATCCACTCGTCAAGGTTTCTCTTGAAGAGTGTTAGTGAGGAGCTCTGCCTAATGTAGATTGGAATGTTATTCCAAAGCATGGGAAGTCTCTAGGATAGGAATCTATCACTCCAGCACATCCTATTTATTGTTGTGGTGAGGTTTAGTTCCCTAGAGCGTGTGGCTCGAGGGGATATGGTTTTCTTTAAATGGAGCATGTCCATCTATTCTGGATTGGACATGGCCTTGTATGTCAGGCAGAGATCGCCTCTGAGTAGGCGGTATGCAACCGAGTACAGCTGGAATTTCTTCAGTCGAGCTGCACAGGGCATCTGTTTGAGGCCAGTGATACTCTTGGTGAGGTACTTCTGTGGTCTTTCCAGCTGTTGCAGGTGTCCTGTAAGGTACATCCCAAATGGGGCATTGTACTCTATGATGGGTCTGATGAGTGATGAGTAGAGGGGTACAATGACCTCTTTTGGTCTGGATGTGAACCCTTTTGTGATTAGGTGGGCCACATAGAAGGATTTTCTAACCACTTTGGCAATGTGATTATCAAAGGAGAGATTACTATCTACTTGGGTCCCCAGATCCCTTATTACGCCTTCCATATTTAGGGGACTATCACCTATGTGGTAGTTTGTGGGTACTTTGTTTTTTCCAAAGGGGATGACTATGCACTTTTTGCCATTTCACTTGAGGCCATGATTTTGACACCAGGTATCCATCTCAGTGAGACCCTTTTGGAAGATGTCCGTGTCAGCCAGAGAGTCAAGTTATAGCCCCTAGATTACAGTCATCCGTGAACTTGGTCAGCCGTAGTCCACCTGTGCTTGCCTGTACCTCTGAGAAGTATATGCCGAACAGGAGGGGTCCTATGACTGAGCCATGGGGAACACCACTTGTAACGGGTTTAGAGTCGGACCTAGCTCCCGCAACTCTCATCATGTAGGTTCTGTCTGTGAGCCAGTTGGCAACCCATCTTGTGACGCAGGGGTTTATGTTCAGGATGGTGAGCTTGCCTATAATACCAGAATGGGGAATGGTGTCGAAGGTCTTTGCGAGGTCTAGGTAGGCTGTGTGTACCACCTTTCCCTCATCTATAGCCTTGGTAACTGTCTCAAAGAAGTCCACCAGGTTTAGGAGGCATGATTTGCCCTTAACAAAGCCGAGCTGGGTAGGGACCAGTGTTTAAAGGTTCCCAATGTCTCTGTTAATGAGTTCCATGATGATGCACTCCATAGCCTTGCAGACCAAACTAGTCAGGCTTATAGGGCGATAGTTCCCAGGATCTGTTGTGGCTCCACCTTTGCGGAATAACCGTTGCTGTGCGCCACTCTGTCAGCCTGTGGAGAAGCTGAGTTTGAACAGTGTGTTTAGGTGAGGGGTTAGTTCGTCTTTGAGCTCGTGTAGAATGCAGCCTGGGACACCGTCCAGTCCCATTGATGCTGTGTTTTTGACTTTGGAGAAGGCTGTTTTAACCTGAGTGTATGTGATTTCAGGGGCTTTACATTCTTCTGGTATGCTTATGGGCCCTTTTGGGGGTGCGAGGGGGGTGAAGTTTGCACTGGACCTGTCTGCCAGGATGTTGGTGATATCGGTCGGTTCAGTGTATTTTGTGCCATTCTGCACTAACTCTGAGCAGATCTGAGCATTGCCACTTAGATTCTTGACATAGCTAAAGAATGCCTTGTGTTTATCTTTGGAGTCCTTGGCCATTTTTATTTTGAAGCTCGCCTTGGCTGATTTTATGAGGGTTCGTAGTTTCTTGCTGATACTGGTCAGGGATGTCTTCCCTCCTTGGGATTTTACTATTTTCTGTACTAGTTTCCTCCTTCTATTGTATAGCTTGTTTATGCCAGGGGTCCACCAGACTGGTTTCCTTTTCTTGGAGGAGTGAGTCTTGGTTTTGCTTGGGATAGCATGGTCCATGCATTCTTGTAGGTGCCCGTAGAATGCATTAGTAAAGGATTTTGCAACTTGGACAGAGTTATCCTTTAGCATGAGGGCTTTGAATCTTTCCACCTCAGTCTTAAGTAATGTGAAGTGTGCTTTTGAAAAGTTTTTCACAGTGGTTTCCTTGTCCGGGGTTGGGGGCAAAATGTGAATATTCAAAGTGATTAGTTTATGGTCAGATCTAAGCAGCGAGTGGTTGACTTCCAGTGTGGAACACCGGTCGCCCATGTTGGTGATGACTAGGTCCAATATGTTGTCACCTCTGGTGGGAGTGTTGACCAGTTGCTCAATGGCATTTGCGTTTTTAAATTCTAGGAAATGTTGGGCAAGGGAGTTAGTACTTGAGTAGCTCTCCCAGTTAATGTTTGGGTAATTGAAATCACCCAATATTAGGGTGTTTGGTAGGACCTTTATGTTTCCCAGTGTTTCCAGAAATGTGGAATGGGGGTCCTGGGACATGGTGGGTGATCTGTAGCAAGCATCGATTTGAATTGCAGTTTAGCCTGTTGTTCGTTGCACGTGGATGATCTCTGAAGCAACGTGCTGTGCCACTAACCTGGAGGTGTGGGTATTCTTGATGAATATGGATACGCCCCCGCCATTTGTATTTCGGTCCGGATTCTTTGGCCGAAGTGTATGGTATGAATTGTAGCCTGGTAGTGCTGGGGTGCTCTCTGGAGCCTTAAACCAGGTTTCTGTTATTGCACATATATAGATTTTCTCCATACTGAGGAGTGCCTTGAGTGCGTGCATTTTGAGGTTTAGACTTCTGGCATTGACTAGCATTATCCTCAGTTTTTTGTTACTTGTGCTGTTTATGGTGGTGGGTTTTTCTTTTGAGCCTTGCCTAAAAAAGGCACCATGGGGGTGGCAAGAGCCTTGACCAGTATTCGAAAGCCTAAGGGTGACAGGTGCAAGCCATCTCAAGCGAAGCAGCGTGGCTTGTCAAGCATGTCATCCCAGGCAGACAGACACTGGATCCCCTTTGAATGACACCAGAAACTTGGCCAATTGTTGAAATTGATCATTTTTTCTTTATACCGTGGTATCATTCTTGGTGAGGGCAGGATGCTACTCAGGGTCAGGGTCATACCAGCCTGGGCTGCATGATCATAGAGCTCTTCCATGTCTCTTTTCATGTAGTCCAGGGAGGTACGGCTCAGGTCATTCACACCAGCATGGACAATGACATAGTCGTATTTGTACTTGTTCTGGAGTGACCTGAGTGCTTGTGTTATGTGGTGGATCCTGGCACCCTACAGGCAGCTAACAGTAACCTTCTCCTTATTCAGCCTAATGAGTGGGACATCAGTTTTCCTGACTATAGAGTCACCTATTATTAGTATGTTAGGTATGTTATTTTGCCTTAAGGGCTGTGATTGTATGGCACACTGGTTTTGTGAAGTGTGTGTTTCTTGGTTTGTGTTGGGGGGGGTGGAGGTTGCTTGGATATCTGCTTTGGAGGTTTCTGTTGCTTTTGCCAATTTTTATTTAGAGCTTGCAAGTATGTTTTCGTGTATTTATGTGTGTTTTGTGCCAGTGCTGGTTTAATAGGTCTGTGTGAGACTGGTGGTGTGATGCAGGTATTTCCCTTCTCCTCTTGACTGTCTGATCCAGTCTTGGGTTGATAGAGTTTAGCCTCTAGTTTGGCTGTATAATTGCATCTCTCACATGCATTAGTGTTTGGTGGTAGGAGGAGAGGGTTGTCTGTGTACATGAGGCAGTTGTAACATTGACTCAAAATGCCCAGATTCGCCAGTTGGACTGGAGAGTACACCTGAAACTGCCCTTTGGACATGCCTGGATAGGTACAGTGAACTGTTTTACTGAATTAAGTCTTTCTGCCAGTACTTAAAAGGAAAATTCATTGTTTCCTTCAGTCTGAATACATTTGCAAGTAAGTTCTCATTTCATACATAGTAAGTACAGCACAACCCACCTCCTCATAGCAAGACAGTCCCGTCAAAAGTCATGTGTGTGTATTATAATTCACATTTTCCCTGCAGTTCCATCCTGTGGCTGATACAATCCTCAAATCCTCAGAGCATCCCTCTGTGCTACAAACAGCATTATCTATGTTTCCAACTAGAAAGTGTTAATTGTTCTGTTTCATCTGCAGATTGATCGCCTCTTCCTTTCCTTTAAAAGATTTAGTAGCTAGTGGCTGCAGTATATTTCCAAGTTATAGCCATGGAGTTTTAGGAAAGACAGGTTGCAGGAATTTACACTTAACAAGACCCATGTTTTAAAGGTAAGGACTGTAATAATGTCATTGAAGTGTTAAGAGTTTGTCACCTTAGATTAGTTAGTGATGCATGCTTTAGTCTTGCAGTTTGTAATGTATTGGTGCATCTTACTTAATACTGGACATGTTTTTTGGGATGGAAATATAGATAAAAATAGTAGCTGTGGTTGTTGGTAAACAAACTCTGTTAGACAAAGTAGGTGGAAACACTGATGTGGTACATCAAGTAGCCATTGCATTCTAAGCAATGGCTGTTGGTGGTTGGTTGGGCCATGAAAAGACTGACCACATACTATTTTTCAGCCATTTACTTACCTGCCACCTGACATCTGATTATGTACAGGTGGGGAGAAGTTATCATGGTATCTGCCATTAACCAGTTTGTTTTGGGTCAGTTGTTTGTCCAATCATTTATTAATTTGATAATCTGTTACATTATTATAGCATGGTTATCATACGGATGATTTTCAAATGTGATTCAAAAAGAAGAATATGCAGAAGTATAAAAGTGGGATAACAAGAATAAACTCAAATTACTGTTATAACTAAAACAGTGAGTGAAGTGTTCTGACAGTTGGTGAAAATGGGGCATAACCATTTAAAGTCCAAATACCTTAATAAATAAAGGAATTGCACACCACTTCCACAAAGTTGCAGTATCTGGGAGTACACCTCCTACCCTGAGGTGCAGGCTGTGATCTCCTGACTGATGTATGTAAGTAGGACAGAGCAGGGGAGCCATGAAGCCTTGGTGTAGTCGCAGTTTTTAAGTCCAACACTAGATGCAACTGTAGACTGACTTTAACTTCTGCTCTCTTTCTTTGAATTTAATTATAGTGTGTGACCCTGATAAGGCAGAAGAATGAGGGAGGAAGAGGCTAGATTATGGATATTAAGACAGGTAAGGACAGGAGCATAGTAAAAAAAATAGTTTTGTACTCTCAAACTCATTGTTATCTTGCATAGCTCTTGACAGAATCAGGGACAAACTTCATCAGAATTAGGGACAAATCCAGAAATAATCAAGGACAATCAGCGACACTTTAAAATGTTACTGTCAGCTTTTAGAAGTAATGGGATATTGCAGAGAAGGGTTTAATTATTTATTTTTACCATAGCACATTACTGTTGAGTCTTTGCAGATAATATATTTGTTCTGTTACAGTTATGCACTTAGTACATTGTACTACAGGTTTAGTTAAAAGAAGTAAACCAGACATTTTCAATTCCAGTTGGCTCTCTCTCTAAAACATTTAAAAAAATAAAAGAAAACGTTTTTTAATACTTTAGAGTGGTGGAGAAGTGCTGCTACTGGTCTGGTCAAATTTGTGGAGGGAACTGAACAAGTTAGTGGCTCACACTGAACAGTGGACACACACAAACATCACTTTCCTGTGCGTGCCACAGACACAACCTGTTCCTTCCTGCCTAACACTCAACACTAACTGATTGCAGTCATTCATCATTGCTGGTTGCTCTTTTCATGAAGTGGTAGTCAAACCATGTAGAAGAGCTGCTTTTTATATACATCTCACTCATGTGAAGTGCGGGATTCTTGGCCTCAGTTTCCAGCATTGCTGATTAGTTATCTCAGCTTGGAGTTGCCAAGCTGAGATTAACCAATCAGCTTCAAGAAAAGTAAGACCAACACAGAATTCTCATTTACAAAGTTAAATCTGGATGACCAAATAAAGACCTTTATTTCTGGACAATCCAGAAAAAAAAGACTGGTGGCAACCATGCTACTAACCATAAGAGGATGTCAGTAACTCACCAGTACACCAGTCCTGTACTACTAGCAACCCTGGAAGGAGATCAGTAACTTGTCAGTGCACCTATATTGTACCCTTAGTAACCCTAGAAGGAGGTCACTAACTCACCATTGCACTCATACTGTACTACTACTAATCTGGGAAGGAGGTCAGTAACTCACCTGTACTGTAGTACTACTAACCCTGGAAGGAGGGCAGTAACTCTCCGTTACACCAATGCTGTATTACTACTAACCCTGGACAGAGATCAAGTAAGTGACCATTACACCTGTACTGTACTACTACTAACCTGAGAAGGAGGTCAGTTACTCACCAGTGCACTTTTACTATAGTACTATTGTTAGAAAAATGTGTATTTGAATATATGATAAATGCTAGTTTAAAAGCAAAGTAGTATATAATGCATTTTATTCTATTAATCATATAGTAGAGAGGATTAATTCATGTTTAAATGTAAAGTAGTTTTGAAACTGCAGTGTGGCTTGAAGCAAAGCTGACCTTCGACCCTGGCAGATGCTAGCTTAGCAAGTTTTAATGTTTATGCTTTCACAAGTGATTATCTGCTGGGTCAGGAAATTAAATGTGTGAAATAATGAAATCTTCTGCTCTTTCCTGCTGGGATGATTTGGCCTTGTATATATATTACTGAGATAACACGCAGCTGTGTGAGAAAGTGTAACAGAGAACAAAGATGTGTATTAAAAGACTGAATCTGCTATTGTATTCGAACTGATATGAAACCTTGAAGAAGTAACTTTACAGAGAGACATTATGTCTGACCAGGTGGATAGCAAGGCCGTATTGTAACCAGAGGAAAACTTTTTTAAAATATACAGCATCAGCAGATTTAATGAATAGAGGACTGTAAGCTAAAGTGATGTAGATGCCCTGTGACATACCACGTCAGTAAGGTGGGCACAGCTTGAATGTGAAACCTATATAAAATTGTGTGCTTCCTGTTTCATGTCAGGCAAAATTCTGTACTTGTACATGTTTTGCCTCCTGGTGTACACTAGTAAACATTTGAATCTGAACCTCCTGTGTATTGAATTCTTGATTTTATTTAAGTTTGGTCCTTCTTAGCCGGAAATTCCCTCGGACAGCTGCAGATCAGAGTCTACCGGTGATCGAATACTGTGCAGGAGAAGTTACCAAAATGGTTCTTCTTGGGTGAAAAGACCTCCGACTGAATTGTCGTTTAAAGTGGCTGGCCACTTACTGATCTGTGGCCGAAGAGCGGACATTGGACAGTTCAATACCGGAGGCTCAGGTAGGAAGAATTTACCTTTTTTCTGTTTTAGATCAGGGACTAGGTTACAGTATATTGTTGTCAATATTTGTTTTGCAGATCAGGGACAAAAAGAAGTACTGTAAATTTGGTCATAGATCAGGGTAACAGAATAAGGTAGGCAGTTATTCTAGATAAACTGTGAACAGGAACTGAGAATTTGATATCACGTGATAAAAAAGGGATACATAACATTTTCTTTGCCATGGGTAATCAGTGCACTAAAACATCACGAGATCCGCCCCTAACTGAAGACGCAAAATACATGCAATCACAACGTTCCGATAACATTGGGTATTATACGAAATGGGTTAACAAATATGAATTTGATGGTAAACTAGATAAAACTTCACTAGTTAAACTCCTTAAACAGCTTAAATCTGATGCGGGAGGTCAGGCAAAAAAGCAATGCCAATTAGGCATTCCTCAGGCACACAGGTGGATTGAGGAAGCAAATCGTAGAGAACAGAAGCTTAAAAATTCAAAAACATTGTTTTTAGACAAAGAAGATAATAACTTGGTAATAGCAACAGCTCCTCCTCCTCCTCCCTTACCCTTTTCAGGATATGAAGCGAGTGGACAGGCTGGTCCGCCTCCGCGTTATCCTGAAGTTTCGGCAAGATCACAACCATTTGTTAGAGACCCTATTGAAACTAGGTCCCGAACATGTAAAACACATAGGGACACAGAATCATATCAAATAGAGAGAAACCTACAGGATGAGAGTGAGGAAGAAATATGCCCACTTATAGAAGTTCCGAATCCTCAGGCAGGACAGGAAGGGCAAAACCCAACACTCTTAGTATACAGACCATGGACACAGGAAGATATCCGGAAGGCTACTGAGGGAATCCCCCATCCAAAAGTTCATTTTACGAAATTTTTAGAAGATTTACAAGGCATGAGGTTGAGTTACCACTTGAATGGGGAAGAGGTAGAAAAAGTGGTAAGACAAATTATAGGTCCAGATTGGCACATGATTTGTGGCACCTGGAATCCTCGTAATGCAGAGCTTAGACCACTCCCACATAGTGACGCAGAGTTAGACAACAGAGTGAAAGGTCTAACAGACCGAATTTCTGAGAAATGGAAACCTAGAGCAGACTGGACTTGCATTAATCAATGCATACAACAGGAAAATGAGACAATAGATGGGTACTATGCTAGATTATTAGAGTGTTTTAATAATCATAGCGGTATGTCGGTTCCTGAGAACCAAACAAATTATTCCCCGTATGAACAACAATTGAAAAATGCATTTTTGAAAGGTTGCATTGCACCTATTAGTAGCTTCATTACGAAGCATATGATAGACCATCAAACAGGGAGGCTACAAGCCTTACTCAAATACGCTAGACATGCTGAAAGACATTTTAATAGTAAAAAGAAAAAGAAGGCGCAAGTCTTCACTGCTGAAGATGGAGCTGAAGTATTTGTATTACAGTCAGGTAAAAAGGGCAAGAAGAATGCCCAGGGAAACAAACAGTCTGACAAACGATCAGAAGATTTTGAAGAGAGAAAAAAGAGAGGTGAATGCTTCAAGTGCGGGAAAAAGGGACATCTAGCAAGGGATTGTAAGCAAAACAAAAAGGTAATTACAGAAGATAAGGGGGATGAGGACTGACTATATGATAGTGAAGATACATCATGTGAAAGTCAGAAATCATCAGGAAAAGTTAATAAACAGAAAACAAATGTAAATGTGATAGAAGGAGTAGAGGAAGTGCAAGTAGATATGGAGGATTAAGAAAGTGAAATTTTGGACTTAGCATTATTAAGTTTAGAACTCTATTTAGCAGATACGAAACCAGAAGTTACACTTCTGGTGGAGGGAAGGGAAGTCAAATTCCTGTGTGACTCAGGAGTGTCACGGACTTTGATACACCCCTCCAGGTTACCAGAACATTCCAAATCACCTGATTATATACTAGTGAAAGCAGCAAACGGACAGCTATATAGGGAACCACTTTCCCATGATATAGCAATAACTGACCCTGTTTCAGGTATGACCCAGAGAAGTAAAATTGTTGTTTCTGCAAAGTGTCCAGTGAACCTATTGGGCAGGGACCTTATGCAGATATTTGGCATAGCAGTAGTTCCAACTGTACAGGGTATGGAGGCACAGAGACAAATGGATACCTTTGTAGTGCGATCAGAGGGTGAAACATTTTACTGGTACAGCCAGGACCTAGTCACGACTGGTCCAGGGGCAGTAACCGAGGAACTGATGAACGTAGCCATCAGTAAGGCCTTGACACTGATCAACAGCATTCGTTACACTGTACTCTATACTACTGTACTACACCAGGACCTGATGGAGAGTATGAGCAAGAATTGTTCCGAAATCAAGCAACTAGATTGGTATTGCGTACTTTGTACTGGGATACTGACGGGAACAGTGTAGTTAGCTGTTCATTACCTCAAGAATTCCTTGCATTATATAGATCAAATCGATTACCACATGTCAGCTTGACAAAGAACAAAAGTGTAAAATGGGCAGACTTAGGAGAAAAAGTAAAAAGATGGGAGAAACAGACTGATTTAGAACTATCAGAACAAGGAATACAAAAACAAAAACTGAATTGGTTGACACAGACACATCCAGCTGTACACTTGCAATCTAGCGAGGACAGCTGATTAGCATTCTTATTAGAAGAAGAAGAAAAGGCCTTATGTGAAATTCCAACAACTCTTTGGTCAACAGGCAAGTCAGATGTAGGACTTATTCGAACAGCAGGACCAGTTACAATAACCCCAAAGTCAGCTTTTAGACCACAGAAAAGACAATACCCTTTGAGAAAGGATGCAGAAATAGGAATTAAACCTATAATAGCAGCATTACTCAAAGAAGGAGTACTGGTAGAATCTCCTGATTCACCGTGTAATACACCCCTATTTCCTGTTAAAAAAGCAAACGGGGAATGGTGGATGGTACAAGATTTACAAGCTGTAAATAATGCAGTAATACCTAGAGCACCTACGGTGCCACACCCACATACTTTGTTAAACGATTTAGAACCGCAACAGAAGTATTTCTCTGTGGTAGATATCAGCAATGCTTTCTTTTCAATACCTATACATCCTGATAGTCAGTATTGGTTTGCATTTACATTTCAGGGTAAAAGGTATACGTATACTCGACTACCACAGGGATAATGTGAGAGCCCAACAATATTTGCACAAGAAATGACTAGCAACCTGGCAGGGTTTACCCCACCGGGAGGTAGTCAACTTCTACTTTATGTAGATGACATCTTGCTAGCAGCCCCCACCCAGCAACAGTGCAGGGAGGATGCTGTGGCATTATTGAAATTTTTAGTAACATAAGGACACAAAGTGAACAAAAGTAAGTTACAACTTTGGAGAAAACAAGTTAGATACTTGGATATGTAATATCCAATGAAGGTAGAATATTGGACGAGGAAAGAAAAACAGCAATCTTGCAAGCACCCAAACCAACAACCAAGAAAGAAATGATGTCTTTCTTGGGTACAACTAATTTTTGTCGGAGCTGGATACCAAATTATGCTTTGGAATCTGCTTCACTGACTGACTTGATATATAAGACACCAATAGCAGCACAAGATATCTTACAGTGGATACCTGAAGCAGAAATGGCTTTCTGCAGGTTGAAGCAGTTGATAGCGTCTTCATTAGTTTTTAGGACTTCCAAATTATCATAAACGATTCTTTCAGACCGTAGATTGTAAGCAAGGATATATGACGTCAGTATTGATGCAACAACATGGGGATAAGCAACGCCCCATAGCTTATTCATCACAGTTAGATCCAGTGGCGCGATCTTTGCCTCACTGTGTACAAGCAGTAGTTGCAGCTGCAATGGCAGTACAGGCTTCAACCTCAGTGGTGTTATTCCACCCTCTCACATTGAGAGTGCCTCATGCAGTTGCAATAATTTTACTGCAAGAAAAAGTGGCATACCTTTCTCCTGCTTGTATGTCAGTATGCTTTTTCTACAGTACATATATTTGCACAACAATGGAAAAATAGAGGAATGATAACATCTTGTGGAAAACCTATCAATCATGCGCAATTTATTTTGGAGTCATTAGAATCTATTCAGTTACCTACCAAAGTAGCTATTTGTAAATGTGTAGCTCATACGAAACAGCAGGATAAGATTTCAAAAGGCAATGCACGAGCTGATGCAGCTGCAAAGCAAGCAGCCTCAGACTCAGAAACTTTACTTTTGAATGAGGAATTACAACCCTCTGAGATTTTAGATTTAGACATGTTAAAAACAATGCAGATGATTACTACAAAAGCAGAAAAACAAAAATGGATAAAACGAGGTGCAATTCTTGAGAATGGACTGTACAGTTCCAAAGAGAAGAAACCGATATTGTTGTCTAATTTATTTAGATATGCAGCTTTGTTGAGCCATGGGCAGTGTCATGTCTTAAAAGGGGGGATGGTACAGTTAGTAAACCGAATATTCCAAACATACGGATTCACAAATTACACACAAAAATTTTGTGCAGCTTGTCATACTTGTAACAAGCACCATGCACAAGGGGCATTTAAAACCAAGCAAGGAAGTTTTCCTATACCACCATACCCGTTCCATACTATTTGTATGGATTTCATAGAATTGAATAAGTGTAAAGGGAAAAAGTTTTGTTTAGTTATTGTAGACATATTTTCTAAATGGGTAGAAGCTTTTCCAACCAAAAACCCGGATGCAGCAACAGTGGCGAAAGCCCTGATAAAAGAGATAATCCCTAGATTTGGCATTCCGGAAAGGATTTGTAGTGACAACAGCACTCATTTCGTGAATCAGACAATCCAACAACTTGGGAGATTTTTTGGTATCTCCTTAAAAAAACATTGTGCCTACCACCCACAGTCAGCAGGACTGGTGGAAAGGTACAATGGTACCCACAAAAAACCTTAGGAAGCTAGTAGAGGAGACCCAAAAGAATTGGATATACGGTCTGCCTTTGGCACTGCTGAGTATGAGAACGGTTCCAAATGTAAAGGGTTTGACTCCCTTTGAAATGGTTTTTGGGAGAGCATATTATGTGCCTCATTGGAAAGCTCTCATGCCTGCAGAGCAAGAGGCTGATAGTTCATTAGCTAGTTATATGAGGAAACTGTTAACAAATAAATCTGTTTTTCAGTTTAACTCTTTTTCAGATAAGGAACAGACCAGACCGGTGGAAGCAGTCTTGGCCCCTGGGACATTTGTGTGGCTGAAAGTGACGAAAAGGAAGAATTGGGTGAGTCCAAAGTGGGAGGGACCATACCAGGTTCTGTTGGCAACGCCTACTGCAGTTAGAGTGGCCGAGAGGATGTCCTCGGTACATTTGACACATTGTAAACCGGTAAAGAACTTTCAACTTGAAGAAAACCTTGTGACTGATATACAACCAGACCGAGATGGCCAAAAACAAAGCGAATAGAAATTTAGATCAACCCCAGAGATGTTCCATAATCATTTTGTTGAGTGTACATTTATTGACTGTAATTGTGACAATTTTCCTCTTGTTGTGGTTTATCCTACACACAACCACACAAGTGAAAGTGGGAAGGCGTGATGAAACGTCTATAGACTGGCATCCAAATTTTAACACATACCTAGCCATGAAACGAGTATATACTATGAACATTTCAAATTGCTGGGTTTGTACAGCTATACCAACAGCATATGGAGGACTGATAATGTCCGCTGTCCCTTTGGGGATAAATGAGACTTGGGAGAATTTACTCTTTGATACAGGAACTGTGAGATCACAGGACAAAATAGCTTTATTTTTACCTGTCACACAAAGAGGAGTTGTATGTTTTTATAAAAATGATACCCTCCAGGTGGGCTGGAGCAATTGTAATATAACCATATCTTATTGATGTTATATTAAGAATAGTAATGACAATACTTTTTGCAATACTAATTATGACTCATATTTGAACTCATTGAAAACAACCATGAATGACATTCGCAAAAATCCAGTTTTGTTTAAACAATTGTCAGTTATAGATCAGAAAATGTTTCATGCAGGGCTGATGCGTATTAGTACTAAAGTAGAAAACTGTTATTTTATTTGTGGGAAAAAGGCATATAAATGGTTACCTGAGAATTGGTCCGACAGTTGTTTTTTGGGTTATTTGGTTCCGGCAATAAGACATACCGCAGAATTACCTTTGGGTAAGATACGAAACGTGAGAGAAGCAGCTCGAAAACCTGAAGGTCCAGTTGAAAAACCTGTGAATCCAGTCGGAAAGATCGAAGCTGGCTGGAAAGATCATAATGCCATGAAAGACAAAAGCAAATTGACTCATATGGACTTGAGTGACAGTGTTATATCCTGGACAGGAATATTCCCAGCCTATGGAGCAGTCAAATCGATCTGGAAGCTGAGGAAGTTGTCGAAACTTCTCGAAGTAATGAGTAATGCAACTTTTTCTGCCCTAGAACTGGTAACTGATGAACTGAATGCAATGAGAACTATTGTGCTACAAAATCGAATGGCTCTTGACTTCACCCTAGCGGCGAGAGGTGGTAATGCGCTTATCAAAGAAGAATGCTGTGCGTACATACCAGATAACAGGCATGAAATTAATAACCACCTAGAGGTAATTCAGCAAGTATCAGCCATGACTGAACCAGGCACAAACCCACTGATGGACTTTTTCCAGAATCTATTTGGGGGGTGGGGTTCCATCCTAATGAATATTCTGATTGCCATTTGTGTGGGTATACTTCTAATAGGAGCATGTGTTTGCTGTGGAATTCCCTGCATGAAAAGATTAATCAAAGATTTTATTGATGTATCTGTTACTGAAACTTTGTACCAAGATATTGAGATTGAAAGATTGATCTCAGATGACATTTTTTCTGAAGTATAGATTGAATGACTCACCTAGCTGAAAATCCTAAGTGGAAGAAGTTGGGAGATGAAATGACACTATGCATACTTCAAAATAGAATAAAAAATATTAATAGGGGGGAAAATGTTAGAAAAATGTGTATTTGAATATATGATAAATGCTAGTTTAAAAGCAAAGTAGTATATAATGCATTTTATTCTATTAATCATATAGTAGAGAGGATTAATTCATGTTTAAATGTAAAGTAGTTTTGAAACTGCAGTGTGGCTTGAAGCAAAGCTGACCTTCAACCCTGGCAGATGCTAGCTTAGCAAGTTTTAATGTTTATGCTTTTCACAAGTGATTATCTGTTGGGTCAGGAAATTAAATGTGTGAAATAATGAAATCTTCTGCTCTTTCCTGCTGGGATGATTTGGCCTTGTATATGTATTACTGAGATAGCACGCAGCTGTGTGAGAAAGTGTAACAGAGAACAAAGATGTGTATTAAAAGACTGAATCTGCTACTGTATTCGAACTGATATGAAATCTTGAAGAAGTAACTTTACAGAGAGACATTATGTCTGACCAGGTGGATAGCAAGGCCGTATTGTAACCAGAGGAAAACTTTTTTAAAATATACAACATCAGCAGATTTAATGAATAGAGGACTGTAAGCTAAAGTGATGTAGATGCCCTGTGACATACCATGTCAGTAAGGTGGGCACAGCTTGAATGTTAAACCTATATATAATTGTGTGCTTCCTGTTTCATGTCAGACAAAATTCTGTACTTGTACGTTTTTTGCCTCCTGGTGTACACTAGTAAACTTTTGAATCTGAACCTCCTGTGTATTGAATTCTTGATTTTATTTAACAACTATTAACCCAGAAAGCAGGACAGTAACTCACCATTACACCTGTCCTGTAGTACTAAAAACCTGGAAATAGGTCAGTAATTCACCATTACACCTGTACTGTACTACTACTAGCCCTGGGAAGAGGTCAGTAACTCCCCATTACACACATACTGTACTACTGCTAACTCTGGAAGTAGATCAGTAACTCACAATTTTTCGTGTACTGTACTACAACTAACTTTGGAAGGAAGTCAGAAAATCACCAGGAAAAAAACAAAAAGACAAAAAAAAAAAAAAAAAGAGCAAGACAAGCACCACAGCAGCAATCAAAATAATAAAAAGTTGTCTTCATATCCTCTTACAGTGGCTCAGTGCAACATTTTAAATAAAGGTCTGAGGTTTGTACCAGCTAATAAATCCGACCTTTTGGATGTTATTACGAGTGTGAGACTTTTTTTGCAAGGACAGCTATGATAGGATATATGTTTCCTAAGACTGACTATATATCTGCTAACACCAACAGTAAGTGTTTGAACAAGTCTAGAACCTTTAAGCCTTCTTTGTAAGCTTTTGTTAAATTATGTGAAACTGATTTTTATGATAGCTTTAATAGTACTGACCAGATTTTTTATAGTTTGACTGATAATGAGAGAACGGCCTTGCTAGAACTTAGATCGAGTAACTTGATAAGCATTAGACCTTCCAGTAAAGGTGGTGCTGTAGTGGTACTAGATACTAAAAATTACACTGCTAGCATGTGGGATCTGCTTTCAGATACGGCCACTTGTAGAATTACCAGACACAATGTTGATAAACAAGTAGCTGAAGTCCTCAGTGACCTGTATGATTTACTTATGTGTGGCCGAAATGATTGTGATACCTATGATTGTCGTTCTGTGGAATTTCCATCAACACTAATGATACATGGACTACCTAAAGTCCACAAGAGTCTAGTTGATCCATCAATGCGCCTGATAGTTTCAGGACGAGGTTGGCTCACTGAACCTTTATCCTTATTAGTGGAAAGTAAGTTGAATCCGCTGTTATCTGCAGCACCTGCTGTTCTAAGGTACACATCACAGGTTTTGTGCTCCTTGTTTCATTCAGTGAATGGATTGGATTATTCTGGATTGTTGTTGGTGACACTTGATGTGAATACACTGTTTATGGTGATACTGAATACAGAAGGGTTAGATCTGATTAGACTATTTATTACACATCATAGTGATTATACACACAATATGATTACTGTTATTTGCACGTTATTGGAGATCTTCCTGAACAATAATGTTTTTTTGTTTGAGAGGCAGCATATTTTGCAGCAATTATCCATTGCCACTTCCTGCACCAACAGTTATGCTAACCTTGTGTTGGCGCAATGGGAAGAGGATGTGGTCTTTAACAATAACCCTATTTCTTCACGCATTAAATATTATGCGAGATTTGTGGACATCTTTCTTTTATGGGAAGGTGATGTCCAGGATGTTTTGAAGTTTGTTGAATATTTAGAATCTACTACACATTTTTTGAGATTCACGCATAACTATTTTCTGTCTGTAGGTTTCTTAGATGTAACTGTTAGTAAGAAATAATAGTAATGGCTTAGATATTCAGATGTTCAGGAAACCTTGTAGGAAGAATGGGTTGTTGCATTATTCGAGCATGCATCCCCCACATATTGTTTCTAATATTAAAGGACAATCCCTGAAGAATGTCTACAGATGACCGAATTTTAGATACAGCTGTAACTTCATCATAATGTTGATTTTATGGGAAGGGGTTACTCTAATAATGTTGTTAGTAAGTTTTTTAATGATGATTGTAACCTCAGGGCCAATGCAGGAGCTCCTTCTTCTTCTCATTATACTAGACATGTGTGACATGCTGCTCGAAAGACAGCTAATAGCTCTCCCAGAATTAGTTTTACCTATTCTAGTAACATTTGCCAATTCTGTGATGTTATAAGAAAGAACTAGCCTATTCTATTAGCTGATAATAGTATCAAGAAAATTGTTGAGAGTGAACCTTGATTTGTTCTTAGAAACAATTTTTCCTTGAAAAGGATGTTGTGTTATGTTTCTCTTGTGGAATACACCTGATAGAGTGAAAATGTGTTGTAATTGCAGAGCTTGCAAGTATATCTCTACTGATTTAGAATTTTGTCATCTTGTTACTAGATGAATATTTTCACCCAAATTTTTTTACTACTTGTAAGAGCACTGATCTGATATATTTAGCAACTTGCTGTGATTTTTCCTGTTTTTATGTGGCTAAAACCACACGTCAGTTTAAGGAACACATTTTGGAGCATATTGGCCATCTTCGTAATAATGTAATTAAATGCTGTAGCAAATCATGCATCTATCTGTATGGGACATAATAGATTCTGTTTTAGAGCTCTACAATTAGTTCCACAATGTGAGTGGGGTGATTTTAATAATTACATTGGGGAGGTAGAGCTTAAATGTAGTGTAGCTCTGCAAGCACATAGGATGCCTGGACCTAACTATAGCCTATCCTTGAAACCTGTTTTGAAAGGAAGGTGTTAACTGTTTCTATGAATTTTATTGGTCTGATTTAATTGTTGATGTAGTTGTATTGGTGCTTGCATGCTTTGTGTTATATTACTATGGTTCTGTGTTTTATTTGGTCTGATGAAGCGGTAACCCCACAAAAGCACTCACTATTAAACGTTTATACTTTTTATTATTTTGACTGCTGCTCTGATGGTTGCTCTGCTTTTTTTTTGTTTGTTTTATTTTTATTTCTGTTTGTGTGGACCTACCTTTAGCAGTGAGGTGCTCAGTTTTTATTTTATTTATTTATTTTTTTAACCCAGGAAGGAGACAGTGAGTCACCATTACATCCATACTGTACTACTACTAACTTGGAAGGAGGTCATTAACTCACCATTATATGCATACTGTAGTCCTACTATCCCTGGAAGGAAGTCAGTAGCTCACCATTACATTCATGCTACAGTACTAATAATCTTGGAAGGAGGACAATAATTCAGCATTACACCCATACTGTACTACTACTACTACTACTAACCCTGGAAGTAGATCAGTACCTCACCATTACAACAGTACTATAGTACTGCTATTAACCCTGGAAGTAGGTCATTAACTCACAGTTACACCTGTACTACAGTATTACTAATGCCATAAGGAGGTCATTAACTCACCATTACACCCATCCTACAATATTACTAGCCCAGGAAGGAGGTCATTAACTCACAATTAAACCCATCCTGTACTACTACTAACTCTTTAAGGAGATTAATAACTCACCATTACACTCATACTCTACTACTATTAATCATGGAAGAAGGTTAGTAACTCACCAGTACACCTGTACTATACTACTCCTGCTAACCCTGTAATACTACGAGTACTACTACTAACCCTGGAAGGAAGGAGAGTCAATAGCACTACATATCTCCCTTGAGCATTTAGCGGGCAAAGGCAACTATGTGAGGATGCTGTTCATAGACTTCATCTCTGCATTTGATACGGTGGTACCAGTGCAGCTGATAGAAAAACTGGCACATTTAGGAATCAGTAAACATCTCTGTAACTGGATCCTGGACTTCATGATTGAGAGACCATAGAGGGTGTGTTCAGGTAAGAGCACATCAAAGTGTATTACGATTAACACCAGGGTTCCACAGGGATGTGTTCTCAGCCCACTGTTATTCACCATCCTGACCCACGACTGCAATGCTAAGCACAAGTCCAACCATATTGTCAAGTTTGCTAATGACACCACAGTCGTGGGGCTCATCATAAAGGAGGATGGAAGGGCGTACAGAGAGGAGCTGGCATCTCTGATCAGTTGGTGCCTGGGGAACAACCTTGACCTGAATGTAAGCAAGACCAAAGAGATTATCATCCACTTCAGGAAAAGAACAGATCACCCAGTGGTCAGGATCAATGGTGAGAGTGTGGAGAGGGCTAAGAGTACAAAATTCCTGGGTGTACACATATTAGAGGATCTCTCATGGTCGGGAAACACCAGTCAAATAGTCAAGAAAGAACACCAATGCCTCCACTTTTTAAGAAGGCTGGAAAAAAGCTAAGCTTCCTCCTCATATTCTCTCCACCTTCTATAGAGGTGCAATAGAGAGCATACTCACCAACTTTACAGTGTGGTTTGGAGGTTGCACAGTTACAGAAAGGAAGGCGCTAAAGAGAGTGGTAAGAGTTGCAGAGAACGTAGCAGGTTCCAGTCTTTCATTGATACAACATCCTTATTCTGCAAGAAACCTCCAAAAGGTCATCAAAATAATACAAGAGGCAACACATATCCTGCGGATAGACTGTTTAACCATCTGGCATTGGGCAGGAGATATCGCAGCATTTGCTGCAGGACTACAAGATTCAGTAACAGTTTCCACCCTACAGTGATTAGACTTCTGAACTCAGGCACTAGTCCCAGGAGTCTGGAACACATAAGTCAATTTTTATTTATTTCTGTAATATATACTTACATATATTCCAAGTGCAATATCTATTTATTATATCCATAGTCAGTATTTAACTCACTCAAGTGCAATATTAGACAAATAACTTAGGCATGTCAGTCTGTATTGTGTTTTGTAGTACTTCAAATAGGGTAGCTAATTTAAATCAGGGGATGGTATTCTTTTCATATATGAGTGTTGGTAAATGTCTTTACTCTTTTTTGGTATGTATTAGGGTAGTACTATATTTGTTAATTATGTTTCGGTGTCTACTTGTATGTGTTGTTTCACTTTCATTTGTAATCTCAAGAATTGAGCTGATGCATGAAATTTCGTTTAGGCTACATGTGTGTAGTTCTAAATGACAATAAAGTTTACTTTGACTTTAACCATTATACCCATATTGTACTACTACTATTCCTGATAGGGGGTGAGTACTGCACCATTGCATTCATACTGTACTACTACTACTACTACTACTAACTTTGCAGAGAGTTCAAATAATTTGCTATTACATCCATACTATACTACTGCTAGTGTTACACATGTTTAAACTACTCCATATGGAACTCTACCTTCCCTTAATTGAAAAATAACTTCCAAGATGCACTGCTACCATTTAGCCTTTACAGTGGAGGTCTTTGTGCTCTGAACACCCTCATTTAAATTAAAATAGCGTAAAAGAATCCCCCCCCCAAAAAAATTGTTTTAGTAAGAGAAAAATTGCTTCCACGGGAAATTCACAGTTGACTGATATTCTTTATTTTTCATCTATGACGAGCCCAACACCAGCTGACACTGTAAATGCAACTCTTTCAGGGAAGATATGTTAACTCAAGCAAGCAAGTATTGTACTTAACCTTTGTGTTTTGTTTCTGAATTTTTTTTTTATTTCCCCATGCTTATACTCTGCTGCCTGAAAAAGTGTGATTGCTATGTTTTATTTAATTATACATTATAATGTTATGTCTTTCCTAAAGAATATTGTTTGGAGGATATTGAAAAATTTCTTCCATTTTAGTCATCAAAAAATACTGTCTGTATTTGCGTGCTCCTTCCCTTGGTTTGTATTTCTTTCCTAATCGTTGCTCCGTCTATTAATTAATTGTATTTATTGTATGTGGTAACAAGTTGATTCTGATGAAGTCTGCTCAGGACAAAAGTGGTTGTCTTTTTTTTAATGAAAATGAACAAAATTAACTTTTTATTCATCCTGATTGATTGTTTCAATGTATGGCCAGTGAAAGCTGACAACATCTTGCGGAGTGTGCTTGCAACTATTTTTTGGTTTTAAAGGGAAAATAATGGTGTACCACCCAGAAGTTGACATCTGAAAAACTGCTTGGGCAAGGTAAAGTAATGTAAAGAGATTAACTAGTTCTTCATCTTCCCTGTACGTGGTAAGTATGGCAATCTAGTTACTAATAGTCATTAAACAAGTGGCTGGCTCCCTTACTTTCTGCTGTATAAACTATGGCAAAACATTGCATGCCCAAGCAAGGACTCATTCGACTAGGACAACTGCCATGACAGCAACCTACTTTAATTAGACTCAGCTTTTGTGATGTAGCTACTTGGTCTTCCATTTGTATGTTTTCCAAGCACAGTAAGTTAATCATCACATCATGAAGCAGGACATGATTTGGTATAACAATACTGCAGAACCTTCTCTTAAAAGTTTGATTTTTGCTTGGATTTCCAATTTTCCCTTCTTCCAGCACTTGGGACCATTGATAGGGGAAATGTTCCTGTAATGTAACTGTATGAATAACATAGTACAGTTGTCTGGTAAACTTGTAATAGAAGCAAAAGTCCAGTGAAAGGAAACTCCTGACACACAGAAATAAAATCCAACAGACTTTACTAAATCCAAATCATAAGGTCACAAAGCTTTTGGACTTGCATCCTTCTTCAGTGTGTAAAAAAAGGTGGTCCTTTTTAATGTTTGGTAAACTCATAATAACAGTAGATGTTTGAGTAAGATCACTGTTCACTTTTGCAGTACAGACTTACTGTCACATTCCCTGTGGAAAAGGATGTCTCCTGCAGTGCTTACTTTTCTATTTTTATTTTTATTTTACATTTGTTGACCGGGAAAGTCCGACTAGGTTCCACAGATCCTGTTTTCAGTGGAGGCCTGGGGAGAAATGCTCCAGAAGCATGTCTTTTAGGTCAGAGGTAGGAACAAGGGGCAGATACATCACCAGAAGCATTACCATCTTCACCTTTTGTTTTCTTCTCACTCCCTTTGGGGGTATGCAGAAAAGTTAGAGCTTCTTCTTCTTTTACTTAGAGTATTTCCTCTGGCAGGTCAGTCGAAGACCGAAAAAAAAGTCCATCATGAAAGAGATATTATGTATGTACATAATAGGTCTTTGATAGATTATACAAATTAAAGTGACATTACTTTTAAAGAAAGAAGCTAATACCACTTTGCTTTTAAGTTGTGTTCACACACTGACTTCTGCTCAAAGCAAAAATGTACTGGCCTCTTTACTTCAAAGTAATGGTGCTTTTAATTTATACAATGTATAAAACTGGTACTATGTGCGTACCTAATACTCTTTTGCTGTCTTTGCATGCTACCATTTAATGTTTTTAAGCAGTACAGATCATATGATTGTTGCTGCTTAAATGTTGACTGGAATGTTGGACAGCTGCCACCTTCATTCCACCCCCTACTTTGTCTTAGCCATACCACAAAATTCTGTGAACTAGTGAAGGGCTAATTCTTTCACCAAACATACTTGGGTTTCCTTACTCTGGGAAAAAACAGCAGATGACACTGATTTGGTTACTTTCTTTATTCAGGGATGCAGGTGTTTGTCATTTCAATGTGTAAAAGTCAAATCAGACCTGATATCCACAGAGCCTTTTGCTAAATGTAGCTGAAAGAGTAAGCTGATGAATGGAACAGACTACCAAATTGTGTTAAAGCAAGCAGTGCATTAGATATTTTCAAGAAAAACGTTGACACTTATTATGAGAATGATTGTTTTGGTATTTTGGCAGGCTACACTGGCATTATTACCCACGCCTGAAATATTTGTGTGTACATACTTTGTTAGTGTGCATTGTCAACATGTCTGCCTCAAAACAGGTAGCATTTTATATTAGAAACATGGTTGAAACTTTTTAGTGATAATTTTGAGGTTTGTGCCTATTTAAGGTATCCTGTAACCTGATATTTCTTTATCTTTAAACAGTACAAAGGAAGGATGTTTCCAGGCATCATGTTATGGTCTCATGCCTTCTCTGTCCTTGCTAGTGTTCTGTATGCTGCTGCCATTGTGGGTCATGACAAGCAGCTTGACTTCATTATCCAGACCATGCCATGGCTCCTTTTGTTTCTCGGCTCAGCTGCCCTGGATACGGCTGTATCTTTTCCACCACAGTAAATGAAGGTAACCTAATACATTCTTTTCATTTGCATACTACATGCTTGTTAAGAAAGTAAGATTTTTGCTGAACAAATCTTGATTTGTTTATTCATTTGTTCATTAGCTGGTTACATTAAATAGTTCTTTGTAAAGTGTTTTCAGCCAAGACATAGAACCTAAGATGTATAGCGTAAAAGATTGATAGCATTTTCATATTTTCATATTATAAAATATCTAGTGAAGCATGGTAGTTTGGTAGTGAGGTGCAGAGGTTTAAAGCAGTGTACTGCTTGACCTTGTATCAGAATTAGGTTTGAGTCCACCCTACTAGATATTGCTTGTGAGTTAT
The DNA here is from genome assembly GCF_019279795.1 of Protopterus annectens. Classification (NCBI taxonomy): domain Eukaryota; kingdom Metazoa; phylum Chordata; order Ceratodontiformes; family Protopteridae; genus Protopterus; species Protopterus annectens. The sequence goes on from NC_056728.1 coordinate 183,315,862, forward strand.
CTGTGTCTCCAGTGGGGATTACCCAGTTAACAAATTGCCACTTATATGAATGTGTGTGTGTGTTTATATTTATATTTATATATATATATATATATATATATATATATATATATATATATATATGTCCGGTTTCAGTTTATCTCTCGAAATACTAAAATATCGACTATAAAGTCGAAAGTGCAATTACCTGAAACTGCATAATATTGAATGCAGAAATGTCGAATCCGCTGTTGTGTTGTCACGTTCGTGACGTGCGGTGCGGTTTGTGGATTTAGCTGGGGATTCAGGTAAGTGGTATTCTTATAAGGGTACTGGGTACGGATTTTAGTGTGTGTGAGTGTGTATAGTGGTGGGTTTTATGTGTTTGTGTGTTTAGTGTGACCTCGGAGTTAGTATATATAAGTAACTGGGTGTGGGGGATGCATGAGGGCTTGCCCCCCTACTTATAGGTAGGATAGGTGTGTTTGTTTGTTATGTTGTGTTTGTGTGTGTTGTTTTGTTTGTTGTAGTGTTATTAGGCAGGTGTATGTGTGCTTGTGTGGTGGTGTGTGTATGTGAATGATCGCGATTTTGAATTTCTCGGTTGTGGGTGTCAGTGTTTTGGGCTTTCGGCTTTATAGTCTCATGATACTAAAATTCGGTATTTTAGTATTCTGGGATTATAAAGTGAATATATATATATCTATATCTATATCTATATATCTATATATATATATATATATATATATATATATATATATATATATATATATATATATTAATAAAATCATAGCTCTCAACCATACCAAATTCTTCAGAATTTCCCAGTTTTGAGGACAGAATAATGGGGTGCCATGAATTCCCAAGTGGCCTCTTCAAATCACAATTTTTTTTATTTACAATTTTTCATTACCACTGACGTCATCATGCATCGCCAGCATATACTGCAACATCATTAAAGTGCAGGGATGTGCACAATGCCATCACTATCGTGAGGCATTGCTTAACTGCCTGTTTGAGACTGGGAGAGCTCAGGCAGAAGAAGCAAAGGTGAGGAAAACCCTTGTCTTAACACTTCCAGAGTACACCTTCTGAGGCATTTCAAAGGGTTGTAAATATTGTGGGAGTAAGGGAGTTCACTTATTTGGCAGAGGTTCAGTAACAAACCATAATGATTCCAGGCAGTAATAAAAGTGAAGTAATTAATTTAAACGAGCTTAATTTCATTGCTTTGTTCATGTATTCTTCATTCATTCTTCTATTCATTTTTTTTGTCATAAATTTCACATCATTGATTTAACATTTTGATATAAGCTTAGTAGGAAGAATATTTGTGACAAAATGAGCTTGTTCTAAACCCAAGTACAGTTGCAGACTACCAGCTATCAACGATTCAGACTTGCCATGCTACAGAAAAAGGAAAAATGCACACAAACAGTATCTGTTTTAATCCACGTGTGTCCTTACCCCCAATATTTTAAGGTGTATCCATGGCGGTTAACAGGTTGAGACCAATGCTTTCCGTTTGAATAACTTTGGGGTGGACTGCCCCCTTTCATGTTGCTTATTGTTTATTTATTCATGTTTGAAGGCTAAACATAGTGTGAGCAGTAACAACTAATTTTTTACCACCTGCACGAATGGAAAGAGTGCCGCCCATGTAGCTGGCATCTTAATATTTAATCCAAAATGTCTTAATAAAAATAGGGACCAGTTAATATAGTTACATACTGGTTATCATACCTCTCGAATTCTTGACTCAAGAAATCTGGACAATGCCAAAAATAATGTGGGGGGGGGGGGGCAAAGGCCCAAAAGTAGGGTCAAATTTAAATATTGTTCTTATAAACTTGCAAAGTTAGAATAAAAGGTGATGTACTAGCATGAATTTTATGAAGGATAAGTAGTCTGAAGCTGACATGTTTGCCATTATTTGTTGAGTTCAATCCTCAGTGATCTGCAAAAAAAAAAAAAACATTTTATGAAGAACAGATCAAACATATGAGGCAAAAATTTGGACTGTTGAGAGGGATGCTAGTTATTCTTTAGGTAATGAGTAGTTTTATAAAGTCTCCTTTTCTATTACATTTTAAGAGTGAAGCTATTTATTAATTATAATTTTTTTTTAATTAAATTGTACCCAGCAAGGGGATTTTGTCTCTGATTATTTTCAATATTGTCCATGATTTTGTACCTAAAGGCTGCTGAAGTTGTCACTATCAGAGCAGAATAATGGATTGCAGTCTGTAAACAAATGAAAATAGGAGCTGGCAAGTTGAGGTGGATTGGATTTTCTTGCTTTTCTCTTTTCCCCTTCCCCAGTGAGCTACTCTGAGAAAAGATTGATATACATATTCAAATAAGCTTCATGCAGACTCATTGACACAGAAAAACAGTGGCAGTGTGTTAGCCATACCATTGTAGCCATGTTGCTGACTTGCATCAGTACCTGCACCACCTGCCTCTCTGGTTTAAATTAGAACATTCTGACACACTGAGCCGAGTGCGTCACACTTGTGTTCGCTCTGGGTTAAACAAAAGTATTGTTGGTCAAGCAGTTTGCATTCATATGTAATTAGCAGTGTTATTTAATATTAGTGTAGCAGTCGATTTTATTTTTATAAAAGAAAATTGCATTTCATTTTTATATAAATTCATTTTGATGCAAGTTCAAATGTTAATATAAATAAAACACTATTATTCTGGTTATATTTTATGTTGTTTAATATTTTGTCTATTCTTCCGTTTGCATTTTGAATGTTGGTATCCCACAACCCTATTGGAGAGGGTGGGGTTACATAATTATGTATGCAAATTGTATGTTAATTAGTGTCCAGATTTTTGGCCAGTTGTACCTCCTTTTCATGGGCCTTTGTCCAGATTTTTGATTATTCCAGATTGAGAGATATGATGCATATATATATATATATATATATATATATATATATATATATATATATATATATACGCACACACACTCACACACACGCATGCACACACATATTGGCGGCGCAGTGGTACAGAAGTTAACATTATCACCTCACAGTAAGAGGTTTTCTGGTTAGATTCTCAGCTGGGGTGCCTTCTGTCTGGAGTCTGCATGTCCTCTCTGCATTTGCTTGAGCTTCCTCTGGGTACTCCATTTTTCTCCCACATTCCACATGCATCTGGAGTGTTTCTCCCAGGGCTTCTGCTAAAAATAGGCTCTGTCCTAGTTGGACTTTCCAGGTCAACAGATGTTAAATAATATAAAAATAAAATAAATATATATGTAGTGTGTTTGTGTATCAATCTATGTATGATGATACCACTGTGGTTCAAGTTAAATACATTATAATACTTCCATGCTGCAGTACTTACAAAACTTCTGGAGGCCTGGGGTAGCACAGCAGTACTGACAGCTCAGTAATAGATGACTGTTGACAGCAATTACAACACACTCATAGCTAGCCTTAATTTGATGTGTCACATGGCTGGAACTGAATTGTTTAACTGAGAATTATCCCTGCTCTTTAGTAGTAATAGGTACTATATATCTCTCTCTGTGGCAGAGAAGGCCCTTTCCTCATAATTAAATGACATTCTGTAGTAGTCCTGTATGGCACTAGTGTCAGTTTGAGGGGGAGTGAAGGGCTGTATACTTTCAAGTGGAAGGTATATAATAAAGGACAAGGATGAAGGCAAAAAATTCAAGGATTATGCTATGAGTAGTCAGCTTAGCTCTGTCATAAGTTGTTTCTAAGTCCACTATCTGTCTAGTGTAAAACTGTAATGCTGCCTTATAGCATTTGTGCCAGTCATAATATGAACATTTATCTCCAAGACTTAAGCTAATTTATAGGATTTCTGAGGCTGTATAATGGTATAATTTTCCACTGGAACAGTAAGAAATTAAAATTTGCAAAGAAGTTGACATTATAACATATGGCAGGAGTTTTGTTTGGGAGGAATGAGAATCTAAAGGTATGACAGCAGAATGGAGATTGCGAATTTGGAGCAGGAGACATGGTAACATGGACAGCAGTAGAACATGGAACAAGAGGCATTACAACAGGATAGAGATTGGGAACCTGGGGCAGGAGGTATGACAACAAGATGGATATGGTGGCACATGGAACAGAAAGTGTGGCAACAGGGAATAGATGGGAAATGTAGGGTAAGAGATACGGCAGCAGGATGTAGATGGGGTATATGCAGCAGGGGGCATATTATCAGCACAGAGGTAGGGAACTTGGAGCAGAAAGCAGGATAACAGGCTAGAGATTGGGAACATGGAAAATGAGGCATGACAGCAGGATGGAGATGGAGAAAGCTGAGCAAGAGGCATGACACCAGGAGAGTAATGAGGGAAATTAAGTATTACAATAGGATATAGATGGATAATATGGAGAAGGAGGCATGCTAGGATGGAGGTGGGGAACATGAAGCAGGACATATGATGATAGGATGAAAATGATGCAAAACATAGTTTCAAAGGTATATGCAAGGATAGCTGCCCTTGTGGGCCATTTTAAGCATAGTCATTTTCCTTCTTTGTGCTTTAATTAACCAATCCCATTTGGGCTTAGATTGATCTTACCCATTCCATGGTCAACAGTTATGTATGCATGGGATAAAGCATTTAGGAGATTGTTCTGTCCTTTAATAGTACAGGTAGCAGCCCTGGGGTAAATTTTCTGTTTCTCATCCATAGTGTACTTATTTGACTGCCTGCACTTTTAAAAAGTCATTTTTTGTTTAAATAATTTGTTTAACTGTGTAGGCTACACACTAAAGTGCGATAGCCTTTCTGATCGTTTGTAGCCATTTAAAGCTGTTTTAAGTGTATTTTTTACTGTTTTTGCCTTATCTTTTCAAGAAAAAAACCCAAAATAATCCTTGTTTCCCACCTTTCTAAGCTAGTATAGTCCAGTTTTCAGGCTAGTGCTGAATTCAGGGCTGTGTTACAAGTTTGAGTTGTCCATACCTGACTTGGATAGAAGGAAGTTTCTCTGTTCACCTGTGAGAGAGAGGAGCTTTGAGCAGCCTATCTGTACCTGGAGGAGTGGTTCCAGCCCAGAAATTAGTAGTTTATTGGCCATTTTGGGCTAATTTCTATCTCTTTCATTTCCCTGCTATAAAAAATGCATTTGCACGGTTTTGCACCCAGACAGCGCCAGTTAGCTACGGTTAAATTATTCCCGGCTCCACTAAGTCTCCTCTTCAGGTTTTTCCTTGAAACTAGTCTAACTCTCAACCTAAGCACTCAAAAAGCATCCTACAGCCCAGCACTTGCTCAGACCTAATAGCAAGCACTAATATACCCTGACACTTGATTGCCCAGCAGGGCATGACTCTTTATTCACCCCTCACCAACCAAGTGACTAAGCAGCTCACCCTACTATTCAGGCATGACCAAAGGGCAATTTCAGGTGTACTCTCCAGTCCAGCTGGTAAATCTGGGTATTCTGAGGCAATGTTACAACTGCCTCATGTACACAGACAACCCTCTCCTCCTACCACAAAACACTAATATATGCAAGAGATACAATTATACAGCCAAACTGGAGGCTACGCTGTCTCCACCTAAGACTGGAACAGATAGTCAAGAGAAGAAGGTTAACATATGCACAACACCTCCAGCTACACATAGACCTACTAAACCAGCACTGGCAAAAAATACACATAAATACATAAAATCATACTAGGAGGCTCTAAATAAAAACCTGCAAAAGCATCAGAGACGTCCAAGCAGACACCCAAACAACCTGCACCTCCCTTCACAAACCAGACAACACATAAAAGACAAAATCAGTGTGCCGCACAATATTAAGGTGAAATAACATACTAGTAATAGGTGACTCTATAGTCAGGCACACTGACGTCCCACTCACTAAGCTGGACAAGCAGAAGGTTACTGTTAGCTGCCTGTCGGTAGCCAGAATCCACCACATAACACAAGCACTCAGGTCACTCCAGAACAAGTACAAATATAACTCTGTAATTGTTCATGTTGGTGTGAATGACCTGAGATGTACTTCCCTGGACTACATGAAAAGAGACATGGAAGAGCTCTCTGATCATGTAGCCCAGACCGGTATGTCCCTGATCATGAGTAGCATCCTGCCCTCACCAAGAATGATACCTCAGTATAAAGAAAAAATTATCAATTTCAACAACTGGCTAAGCTTCTGGTGTCATTCAAGGGGGGATCCAGTGTCTGTCAGCCTGGGACAACATGCTCAACAAGCCAAGTTGCTTCGCAAGAGACGGCTTGCACCTGTCACCCCTAGGCTTTTGAATACTGGACAAGGCTCTTGCTGCCCCCATAGTGCCTTTTTTAGGCAACGCTCAAAAGTCAAACCCACCTCCATAAACAACACAATTAACAAAAAAAACGAGGGTTATGCTGCTCAATGCCAGGAGTTTAAATCTCAAAATGCACGCGCTCGAAGAGCTCCTCAGTATGGAGAACATCTACATCTGTGCAGTAACTGAAACCTGGTTCAAGGCTCCAGAGAGCACCCCAGCACTACTGAGCTTCAACTCATACCACACATTTCAGCCACAGAACACGGACCGAAACACAAAAGGAAGGGGGTGTATCCATATTCATCAAGGATACCTACACCTCCAGGTTAGTGGCGCAGCGTGATACCTCTGAGATCATCCATGCGCAACTAACATCGGGCAAATCTGCAATGAAAATTGTGGCCTGCTACAGATCACACTCCATGACCCAGGACCACCACTCCACCTTCCTGGAGACAATGGAAAACATGAAGGTCCTACCGAACACCCTAATATTGGGTGATTTCAATTACCCTACCATTAACTGGGAAAACTACTCGAGTACAAACTCCCAGGCCCAGCGCTTCCTGGAATTCATCAACTCAAATGCCCTGGATCAGCTGGTAAACTCCCCAAACAGAGGTGAAAACATATTGGACCTGGTCATAACCAACATGGGCGACAGGTGTTCCAAACCAGAGGTCAACCCGTCACTGGTTAGATCAGACCATAAACTAATCACTCTGGATGTCCACACCCCACCACCACCATCAACTAAGGAAACCACAGTAAAAAACCTTTCTAAGCAAACTTCACCTTACTTAAGACAGAGGCGGTAAGTTTCACACCCCCCACGCTAAAGGATAACGCTGCCCAAGATGCAGAAACCTTTACAGATGCACTCTATGAGCACCTACAAGGATGCAAGACTCACTCCTCTAAGAGAAGGAAACCAGTCTGGTGGACCCCTGCCATAAACAGGCTATACAATAGAAGGAGGAAACTAGTTCAGAAAAAAAGCAAATCCCAAGAAGGAAAGACTTCACTGATCAGTATCAGTAAGAAACTAAGGTCCCTCATAAAATCATCCAAGGCTAATTTCGAAAGAAAAATAGCCAAGGATTCAAAAGATAACCACAAAGCCTTCTTTAGCTATGTTAAGAATCTAAGTGGCAACTCGCAGATATGCACTGAACTAGTGCAAAATAGCACAAAATATACTGAACCTACTGATATTGCCAACATCCTGGCAGATAGATTCAGTGCAAACTTCACCCCCGTCTCACCCCCAAAAGGGCCCACCACAATACTGGAAAAGTGTAGTGTCTTGGAAATAACAGACGCACAGGTGAAAACAGTCCTTTCAAAAGCCAAAAACACAGTGTCAATGGGGCCAGATGGTGTCCCAGGCTGCATCTTGCATGAACTACAGAACGAACTAACCCCCCACTTAAACACGCTGTTCAACCTCGGCCTGTCCACAGGCTACATGCCCATAGAATGGCACATGGCAACAGTTATTCCAATCCACAAAGGAGGGGCCACAACTGACCATGGTAACTATCACTCCAATAAGCCTGACTAGCCTGATCTGCAAGGCTATGGAGCGCATCATCATGGAACTCATTAACAAAGACATTGGGAACCTCCAAACACTTGACCCAACCCAGTACGGCTTTGTTAAGGGCAGATCATGCCTATTAAACCTAGTTGACTTCTTTGAGATGGTCACCAAGGCCATGGATGAGGGGAGGGTGGTTCACATGGCCTACATTTACCTCGCCAAGGCTTTTGACACCATTCCCCACTCGGGTATACAGGCAAACACAGGAGGACTATGGCTAACCAAGTTCGCTGATGACTGCAAACTGGGAGCCATAATTGACTCTCCAGCTGACATGGACATCCTCCAAAAGGGCCTTACTAAGACGGACACCTGGTGTCAAAGTCATGGCCTCAAGCTAAATGTGAAAAAATGCATAGTCATCCCATTTGGGAAAAACAAAACACCCATGAATTACCACATAGGTGGCAGCCCCTTTAATACAGAAGAGGTAATAAAAGATCTGGGGACTCAGGTAGATAGTAATCTCTCCTTTGACAATCATATTGCCAAAGTAGTTAGGAAATCCTTCTATGTGGCCCATCTAATTACTAAAGGGTTTGCATCTAGAAATAAAGAGGTTGTAGTGCCCCTCTACTCGTCACGCATCAGACCCATCATAGAGTACAATGCCCCATTTAAGACACTTCCAACAGCTGGAAAGACCACAAAAGTACCTCACCAAGAGGATTACTGGCCTCAAACATATGTCCTATGCAGCCCAACTGAAAAAAACTCCGGCTGTACTCCATGGCATATCGCTTACTCAGTGGTGATCTCTACCTAACTTACAAAGCCATGTCCAACTCAGAATTGATGGACATGCTCTACCTAAAGAAATCCAAGCCACTGCGAGCCACGCACTCTAGTGAGCTAAACCTCACCACAACAATAATTCGAACATGCTGGAGGGATAGATTCCTGTCACAGAGACTCCCCATGCTTTGAAACAAAATTCCAAACTACATTAGGCAGCGCCCCTCACTAACACTCTTCAAGAGAAACCATGAAGTGTGGATGGGTAACAGAAAATACACCCCTGAGATCACTTCATTGGCTCTGCTTTACAGAGGATCAGTTAATTAATTAATGGGGTGGTGAAAGACGACACACTCTGGCTAGGCTTATAAATGCCCTCAGGCAGATAGCCTAGTACCTACCTATGAACCTATAGATCCAGGTTGCTATTAAGTATGGACATGGATGAACTTTGTTTTACATGAATAGGGAGTCTGTTGTAGAGCAACACTATCTTCATTGAGGTAACTTATCCCTCCAAATCATTCTGTTTTTGTTGCAGAAGAGGTTTAGATCCTGAAACTGAGTATTGCTGATGCCATTTGACTTTATGATGTGCAGTAAATCCATCAAAATTGAGTCAGTGGGTGCCTTGTACACCAGATGCAGCCCACCTCTTAGCAGTCTGTTGGAATACCAAGTGTAGTGACAAGGTGTTGAGTCAGTTTAGACCTTGTATCTTTTCAGTAAGGTATCTTTGTGGGTGTTCCAGTTGTTGCACGTGTCTGGACAGATACATGCCAAAGGGTGCATTATACTCAATGACTGGCCTAAGGAAAGCTGTGTAAAGGGACACAATGACATCCCTAGATCTATAGAAGCTGTAGGACTTTCTTACAGTGGACAAACATTGGTCAAAGGTTAGGTCACTGTCCACATAACTTCTTAAATCCCAAACAACTGAGTCAACCCTTAGGGGTGTATTGTCAGTGTAGTAGTTCCCTGGGGTAGATAAATTCCCAAAAGATACAATAATGTATTTTTTTTGCATTTAGTTTCAGTCCGTGATTTTGGCATCAGTTATTTCTTTGGGACAAACCTTTCTTCAGGATGGCTAAACCATTTGGGGATTCAATGACTGCTCCTAGCTTGCAGTTATCTGAAAATTTGGTCTGCCAAAGTCCTTTGGTATTGGCTTTTACTCCATAGAAGTAGATGCCAAAACAGGAGAGGTCCCAGCACAGAACAACAAGGGACTCCACTGGTGACTGGTCTGTTTGTGGAGATAACTTTGCCTATCCTGGTTTCCTGTGTGTGAGCCATTTCACAATCCTGTGGGTGATATAGGTGGTTATTCCCAGTTTATTTAGCTTTTCTGTTATGCTTGAGTGGTTAAAAAACACAAAAAGAAAAATCTAGCAAATCTAGACTTTCCACTTTGTTATACTTAAACCACTTGTATCAGAGGCAGAATGGGATATATGCAAATTACCCTTTAAGGATATCAAGTGTTTTACCTAAATGACAATTCTGAATGTCATTATCTTTTATTTTACTTGTAAGTCTATTTATGGACAACTTCAGGCCAATAAAGACAAAACTTCTAGCTATGGACATTCATCTTTCTACCTTCTTATAGTATCATCAGTACAGCATAAAAGGAATGTTTAACTTTTGGAAACACAGTGTTGTCATACCCAGCTGATATCCATAAACATTAGGGTGTCTACAAAATATCCCAATTAACAAACTGAAACAATGAGGAAAAAGGTCACACAGGAAAACCAACTGGTTAAAAAAAAAACAAAAAGTAAAATCTATCAAAGCTAGGCTTTCCACTGTGTGATACCTTAAACCTCTTGTATCAGAGGCAACATGGGATATATGCAAAATACCCTTTAAGGATATCGGGTGTTTCAGCAAAATGGCAATTCTGAATGTTCATAACTTTTTCTTTTACTTTTAAGTCTATGGACAATTTCAGGCCAATAAAGCCAAACCCTCTAGCTACGGACATGCATGTTTCTGTAAAATAAAAAGTCATGGACATTCAGAATTGCCATTTAGCTGAAACACCTGATATCCTTAAAGGGTAATTTGCATATATTCCATGTTGACAATGCTTGAGTGGGGGATTCTGTCAAAATCTTTGGCCAGGTCAACATATGCAGGTTGTACAGTTTTACTTACAACCACAGCTTTAGTGACCTTTTAAAAAGGTTTGCCAGGTTGAGTAAGCATGACGTGTCCCTGACGAATCCAAACTAAGGCTGCATCAGTATCTGGAGGTTCCCTATGTCCTTATTCATTATTTCCATGACAAGTCTTTATATGGCTTTGCATATGAGGCTGGTCAGACTTATGGCTCTGTAATTTCCTGGGTCTGTGGAAGGTCCTCCCTTATGCATGGGGATGACTGTAACTGTACTCCATTTGCTTGGTAGAAAACCTGTATGGAGGCTGAGGCTGAATACTGTAGTTAGGGAGTGGCAAATCATCTTTCTTGCTATTTAAGATGCATCAGGTTATATCTTCAGCACACATATATGTAGTATTTTCAGCTTTTAGTAGCATTTTTAGGACGTGGCCTTGTGTGATAGCTGATGGCAAGCCAATTTCAGTTATATCTTGAGTGATAGATGGAAGGGAAAAAGGGGGGGGGGGTAAACTCAGAGCTGTAGTGATTAGCCAGTAGGTTGGCTATATTTTTAGCCTCAGTGATAGTAACATCATTCACAATTAGCTCATTGCATCGCTGCATTGTATTTTTGAGTTTACGAACATAATTAAAAAAAAAGGTTTTGTGACCGTCTCTGGCTTGGGTAGCTGTTTTAGCCTCAAACTTAGTTTTAGTGGGTTTTAAGCAGCTTCTGTGTTTGTTTATTTTAATCGTGAAGTTCAAAAGTTCTGGGATTTACTCTTCTTACTTTTGGTTAAAATTATCTTCCTTTTATTGTAAAGCTTGATGATATGGGTTTGTTTCTGGGGTTTACCCTGTGTTTGTTTCTACAGGATACAGCTACATTTTTGCAGCATGTTTACATGCTGGTATAGTTTGGCGGTGTAATCTTCTGTGTATTCAGTGAAGTTAACTGAGTTTAATGAGGATTTGAAGCTTGCCTGTGTATTACTTAAGAGTAGGTAGTTTGTCTTCGAGAAATTTCTAAAGGTACTTTGGGTGGAAGGGGATCTCTGGTTTCAATTTTATTTAAAAGGAGATGGCTTTAAGGTCAGACCTAATTGACTAAGCACATGATGGTGCAAGATGTGTCCCCATGTTAGTAAGGACAAGATTCAAGATGGTGTTCCCTCTAGTGGGTGTTGACAAAGTCTAGGAATCTCTGTGCTTGTGCAGTAGGTTTCCTAGTCTATATCTGGATCATTTAGATTACCTTGGAAATTGTTCTGGGTTAATACTGAATGATACTAGTTCTTGTAGATAGGTGTTGTGGCTTTCATGGGTTATATAGCTAGATAGTATATAGTGCAGGACCTATCTGTAGTTATTTGGACATGAAGAAGCTCTACTGCATCATGTTGCTTTGCCAACCTTGATGTGAGTCTCTTCTGGATGAAGATTGAAAAAACTTCCTCTTTTTTCCCTCCTCTGAAGTAGCTTGTCTAAATGTGTGGAAGGCATTATAGCCCTTCATAGCTGGAGTGCTGTTCACCATTTTAAACTTTGTGTCAGTCACTACACTGGCATCATTGTTCTCCAGGATGAGGAGGACGTATAGGGAGTGGATTTTCTTTCTTTGGGTTCCTAGCACTGATCTGTAACACCTTTATCCTTAGAGGAGGACTTTACCTTTGATTTCAGCATGGTCAATTTGAATGCTGACAACGAGAGACTGGGTGCTCGACCTAAAAAGCACAACGAGAATCTAAGGACTTATTCCACAGTGGGTAACAAAACCATCCACTGTAGTAAAGGTATAGTTAATAATGATGTATTATTAAGTCCTAATAGTATACATAACAGAAGAACGAATACTATATCTAATGATACTGGACTGTATAACATGTTTAATAATTTTGTATCAGATGATTTTGATTTTTTGAACAAGCATAATTTCAAGGGGCAATTTAATGGAACGCCTGAAAACATTAATATTAGTAAAAGTAAAAAAGATGACATTAAATCTAGAATTTATTTATTGGGCAAGAAATTGGTACAGTTAAAATGTGTAAAGATGGACATAGCTTATTTTGAAAAATGTATTTTCTTAAAAATAGTCCCTAAAGGACTGAGATTTTTTAAATTGCCATTAGGTATTCAGATAGATGGTAGTGTAATAACTGATTTTAATCAAATGTTTGACGATTTTGGACACACTTACATGAAATACCTTATAAAACACAATGAACAGAAAGCTAAATTACTTTTAGAGGAGGTGTACAATTTGAATGAATCTATCATACAGGATGAACTGTTTGAAAAATGGTACGACTGTTATTCTAGCCAGTTCAACCAGGCTACAGTTAAAGTCAAAAATGTTTTTGAGAGGAAAATACACAAATTAGATCGAGACATGGAATCATACAAAAATGACAGAGCATATGTATGGCCGAAACAAGATAGAGAGAATGAGGGTATGTTTGAGATAGCACATTCTAGAGGCAAAAGGAGATATACACGCAAGAATGAAGAGGAAAATTTTCAAGGGGGGAGATTTTTTCCTGCGCCCAAGAAACAACAAAGGAGACATTAGAAAATCATTGTAGCCATACTACCAAGCAAGCCACAGATGTAGGTCATACCAAAACATTAGGGGTTGACCCCATTCAGTCACCACCTTCCATCATCAATGATATTGATGAAGTCACGTCACATACAGTCCCCAACAGAGGACCTAGCATCAGCAGCCACCAAGGCTTTAATGTGTACAACTACACTGACCTACCTGTTACTAAAGATATCATTTCCCTTTTTAGTAAAGGAATGAAATACATACCAACGGTTAAGTTTGACGTGTTTGACATTATAAAGGAAATCAAGTTTTTTTGTAGGAGGTTGAATTTAGCTATACTATTTCATGACCACCCCAACAGGACTAGTTATGACAGGAACCACTACACCTTAGTAAAGAAAAGCACATATGTACCAACTACGAATCCACAGGTGGCCATATTTGAAAACATGGTCTGTCATGACATATACCACCTACATAACGACATCAGGAACAATAAAGGGGTAGGCAATGCATTTACAGACAATTTAACTATGGGTGAAAGAATGTGCCTTAAAGATCTCATTATCAACAACGAGATCAGAATCATGAAACCGGACAAGGGTGGTGGGGTTGTGATTTTTGACAACACCCAGTATTACAAAGAAATAAACAGCATCCTACATGATTCAGGAAACTACGAAAAGATATCCCTTAATCAGATAAACACCGGGTACAGACGCATTGATTATGCCATAGAAGAGTACTTAATTGATAAACGGATTACTACTGAATTATACGACTACGTTAAAACTGATTATCCAATCTTGGCACGCATAGTTGGAATCCCGAAGATCCATAAGAATAAAATTAATCCACCTTTTAGACCTATTATCTCTGGATCTAAGTCTAAGACATTTAAGATAGGAACTATCATTGACAAATGGACAAAGCATATCTACGCCAAAGTCAACCATTTGGTTAAAGACTCATGGGACTTTTTAAGCAAATTAACCATGGACGTGTGGGATGAAAATTTGACGTTCGTAACCATTGATGTCCAAGATCTCTTTTCCAGCATACCTGTGAATTCGGGACTGGATTATTTCCTGAGTAGTTTAAGTAAATATCTAGGAGGCAGCTGGGACAGAACTAATTTGATTATGGACATGATGAGTCTGGTGTTAGAACACAACTATATAGAGCATCAAGGCGAACTTTATAGACAATCTCGAGGGGTAGCCATGGGAGCATCATGTGCCCCTATTTTCGCCAACATGGTGATGCTAGAGTGGGAAAACCTATACATATTCTCATGCGAGTTCTATAAATATATAAGACTTTACACCAGATTCTTGGATGACGTGTTCATCATTTGGACTGGCCCAACGGAGATGATCCCAACTTTTGTGGAATACCTTAATAACACCACGGACTTTTTGAGATTCACGTACCAACACGATAAAAAGGGTATCGCATATCTGGACACGTGGATTGGTAATACAGGCACTGGATTCATTTCAAGACTTTACAGAAAACCAACTTTCTCCAACGACTATATACACTTCACTAGCTGCCACCCACGACACATATTCAAAAATATAGTGAAGGGCCAGTGCATCAGAGCAGCAAGGATGACCTCCACTTATGAAGATATGAACAGAGAATTAGATAACATCACACAACTCTTTTTAGAAAGGGGATATCCCAAAAAGTTATTGGAAAACACAACCCTTTTTGTTAAAGCACAATGGGGACTTAAATATAAACCATTGTTAGGGAGCCCCATCATTACACAGAACAACAAGAGTAACGATTGGGACAATAGAGTATGTGTAATAAGATTTAATCCGTTTGCACACATGATCACAGATATTCTTAAGAAACATTGGACTCTCATTACTTCTGTGGGCACTTTAGGGAGTCTAGTGGGAACTGAGATATGTACAGTGTATAAGACAGGAAACAACATTAAAAATTTATTGGAGGGTGGAATGAAGAAGAACGACAAAAAGAGTACACAAGGGACTAAAAAATGTGGATGTTGTAAACAATGTAAGTACATTAACACATCCCACACCATTAGACTTGAAAACACCATGCACTCGAAGGTACATTGTACAGCAGGTAATTGTGATTCCCAGCGGTTAGTGTATATAGCCACCTGGACCGCCTGCCCGGCCTTTTACATAGGCAAAACGGAGAGGAAGATGAAGAGGCGTATATACGAACACATGTACAGTATTAAAAGAGAGGACACAAAAAATGCACTATACAGACACATACAAGAAAAAGGGTTAGAGCATGAGTTTAGGTTTTCAATTATTGACAAAGTAGACGTCAAGGATAAAGGTGGAAACTGGAAGACATTTCTTGCATGGAAAGAAAGTAGATGGCAAATATGTTTCGATGCCACTACACGACCTGGTATCAATGACTTCATTAGTATAAAACCCTTGTTAGCATTGAATTAAGTACTACCAGGTAATACCCACTTAGTTTTAATGCCACTGCACTACATGCACTTTATAGAATTTTAAAACAAATAAAATAATCAATTTTTCACAATATATTGTCATAACATTTCCAACACATTATTACAACAGGCAGTGTTTATTTTGTTAAATGGACGATTTTACCTATGTGGGACAAAGGAAATACACATTACTATGTTAATATGTTTGATAATGAGTTATATCTGTTTATAGAAAGGTATTTTGAGCTTTACACATTATTACAAGTGTCATATCGATCCATTAAGCAAGATGTGAGTGTATTGGAGGTTATTAGTTCATTTTTTACTTTTTATTTTTTACTTATCATGAATGTGATTTTTATTATTAATGTACGTATTTTAAAATTATCAACATACATAATAATCAACTAGATATACACAATTTTAAATATTTTAGTATTTCTACATCGAAATAGGTATATAATATTTCAGTATGCATTTTATTTAGTACCATATGAGTGTTGGTTCTAAGGGAACATTGCTGTTTTAAGACTTAATTAACAATTTATTGATTTTTGGCGCCAAGTCTTGTATAAATAGAATGTACTGCTGTAAGGAAATGGTTCTGAAGAAATCTGTATTGTCACAGATGAAAGCGCTCAACCACAGGGATTTTTAGTGAATAAAGTGTGCTATTTGTGGATTTTATCGGCTTCGAGTGTTTTTGGAGTACACTGTTCTTGCTATTTTTCTGCAAGTTGTTGCTGTTCTACATTTTTTGCCTCTAGTGGGTGTTGACAAAGTCTAGGAATCTCTGTGCTTGTGCAGTAGGTTTCCTAGTCTATATCTGGATCATTTAGATTACCTTGGAAATTGTTCTGGGTTAATACTGAATGATACTAGTTCTTGTAGATAGGTGTTGTGGCTTTCATGGGTTATATAGCTAGATAGTATATAGTGCAGGACCTATCTGTAGTTATTTGGACATGAAGAAGCTCTACTGCATCATGTTGCTTTGCCAACCTTGATGTGAGTCTCTTCTGGATGAAGATTGAAAAAACTTCCTCTTTTTTCCCTCCTCTGAAGTAGCTTGTCTAAATGTGTGGAAGGCATTATAGCCCTTCATAGCTGGAGTGCTGTTCACCATTTTAAACTTTGTGTCAGTCACTACACTGGCATCATTGTTCTCCAGGATGAGGAGGACGTATAGGGAGTGGATTTTCTTTCTTTGGGTTCCTAGCACTGATCTGTAACACCTTCATATTTTCCTTTGCTTGTTTCATTATATTGGTAGGTTTATCAAGTTTGCATTGCCTTAAAAAGGCACTATGGATGTGGATTATGTCAAAATCCTAAAAGTGACAGATGCAGGCAATCCTTGATGAAGCAGGGTGGTCTGTCGATCATATCCTCCCAAGCTTACAAAAATACTGGACCTCCTTTGAATGAAACTTAAAACTAAGCCAATAATTGAAGTCAATTCTTTTTTTTTCTCATATTGTGGCATCATCCTTGGAGAAGGTAGAAAGCTTCTCATTTCATAGCTCATACCTGCCTTGGAAGCATAGTATGAGAGCAACATTGTATCTCTCTTCATATAGTACAGAGAGGTATACCTCAAGTCATTGATACCGGCATGAACTATGACAGAGTCATGCTGGTACTTGTATGAGGGCATGAGTGTGCACATTGCTGGATCCCAACTGTCACTTTTTCCTTGCTCAGCCTAGCAAGAAGTACATGGGCATGTCTTACAATGGACTTACCTATAAGTGTTTGGTTGGACTGATGCCTTCCTTATGGGCTCAGCATCCATGATTTTGGGACTCCTTGTACTATGTCATGATGTAGGCTTAATTTGTTAAGTGTGATCAGTGCATACTTTTTGTTTTGGAGGTCTTTGAAGTTTAATCAGGTTAATCTTTAGAACCTTAGCATATTATGGATTATGTGTATTGTGATGTCCTTGGTGAGGTATGGTGTACTAACTGATGATTTTGTTGTCTGAGTTTACTGTGTGTGAGATTATATATGCATATCCTTACACACTGTGTTATGCTGTTTGAGTAATAGATGATCTTACAATTGTCTCAAGATGCCCATTTCACCCTAATGTTTATGGATACATGGCTACAGAGGCTGTGGGGAAGTGCTGGTGTATGATTCCAGTAGGAATGATTCAGAGGGCAGAGGTGACTATGACTGCTTGAAGTTCGGTTCATAGGATAATTTTTTGGTGAACTTCTTACTGAGTATTTAAAGTTTAATACAAAACAATTTGCCTGGAAACCTTCATCCAGAATGAGCCAGTAAACTAATTTTAGTAAAAACACACTAATTTAATGCTAACAGTCAGTGAAAACCACATCAGTACACTCATTATTAAGCAGTTTTGTTCATAGGTTCATAGGCCTAGCCAAAAAATGTACCCTGGCTTTCGCTACCCAAGAAAATTATTTTCCTATGCCCCTGTTGAGCAGAGCCACAGAAGTGATCCCTGGGGTGAATTTCCCATCCAATCATCAAGATTTTTCTTGAAGAGTGGTAATGAGGAGCTCTGTTTGACATAGATAGGTAGTCTGTTCCAGAGTATGGGAAGTCTCTGGGACAGGAATCTGTCCTTCCAGCATGTTCTGTTTATTGTGGTGACAAGGTTGTGGTCCCTAGAGCGTGTAGCTCGGAGGGATTGTTAAAGATCTTTTAGCCTGGTAAATAGTTTAGGGAGGAGATGTTGCAAAGTGATACTTGTGTGATTATTGTCAACAGCAATTAAACAAAGAGAGGGAGGGAATTATGTTACCATGTTATTTTAATGGGCAGGTAACAATAGATACACTTAGTTTAAGAGTAGAACTCCAACAGGATGGGTGTGAAGTAAATTCCTCAGTTCTGAGCTGACTGGCCTGGAACTAACTTAATACAAACATTAGTACTGAACTAGCCTGACATACACTCAGTACATAGGAATGAAACTAGGGTTATTCCACTTAAACTGCAAAATACAAGGCAAACTGTGTACTGCAATTGCTAATATAAGCTTAAAGTCCATTGCTAAAGCAGATACAGACTATTAAAATTAATTTAAAAACATAAAGAAATGAAAAGATTTTAAGTTATCTTCTGTATGTAGTGAAACCACTACAGTACAACAGTAATTTAAAAGATTGTTTTAAAACATGGAGCAAGAGATATTACAGCAAGATTATAGCAGGGAACATGGAGCAGGAGGCATGAAAACAGGATGGAGATGAGCATGGAACAAGAGATGTAACATGTCATGGCATTGGACACCATGGGGCACAGAGACATGATAGCTGAATGGAGATGAGGAAAGTGGAACAAGATACGTGACAACAAGATGGAGAACTTTGGGAATGAGATGGGGAGCATGAAGTCTGAGACATGACAAAATGGAGAGGGGGTATGCAGGGCAGGATGCATGACAACAGAATGGTGATGTGGAACACAGAGCAAGAGACATGACAACAGGATGGAGATTCGAAACATGGGGCAGCAGGCATGACAGCAGGATGCAGATGGGAAACACAGAAAAGGGCACATAATAGGTTGGAGATGAGAAGCATGGAGACATGGAGAAGGAGGCATGACAGAATGAAGGGGAGTAGAAAAGGTAGCAGCTCCATTGCGGTAGAAGGAATGTCATGAGTGCAATGCAGCTGCATTCTTGATGCCTTCATGCTGATAAGCAAGGCATTGGGCTCCCAGTGGGCAAATGAGAGGAAGAACCAGAAGCTAGTCTAGCTGTGAGGTTTAAGTGACAAAGGCAGCTTAGATGACTAAGTGATATGATCCACACTGTGTTGTGGAATGTGGCAGGCACATTCCAGTCAATCAGAAAGAAAACATTTTAGCAAGACCAGGGAGAATGGCAAATATAATAGTGGTGGAAGGAATGAAGGTGAGGAGGATGCAACAAAACTACACAGAAGTAGAGAGAGCAATAGGAATTGACTTGATTAATAAGGGAGGGATGAAGAAATATAGGGAAGGTTACACTTGGGTAAATGAAATAGGATAAGCAGGTGGATAGTAAAACACAGAAGAAGTGATGAGACAATGAGGTGCAGGTCGGGATGTTTTTGTGTGTTAAACAAGGATAGTCTAGAGTGTATGTTAAAATTATTTAAGGAGTAGGGTAGAAGTAAATACAGGTGTTGGAAAAGTGAGACTGGTGTGAATGAGAGGGAGACAATGCTTTAAGGTAGGTGTTATTTAGGTACTAAGTAAAAATAAATGTATAAGTAGTAGTAGTATAATGTAGGTAAATCACTGTACATGGGGGTATGTGTATAAGCAAGCAAGGAGACGGAGTAATGAGAAACAAGTAACTACAAATCAGAGGTTAATATGGGGGTTGTGGAGCACAACAACAAGTTGGAAGAGGAGTTGAAGTGTATTGTCAAATTTTAGAATACAGGTAGAAAGCAGTTGTCTAGGACAAATGGGCCAAAATTGCAGAAGGAGATTGCTCAAAGGAAAGCAGACTTTAGAATAGTTTAGCTGGTGCTATGAAAGGTAATATAAGGAGAAAGTAGCGAAGGTGAGAGTTATAGATGAGAAACTGCAAGCACTAGAAGTAAATTTAACAACAGAACAGGCAGTAAAACAAAACACCACTCATGCCTAATTTATATAAGAGCACCTAGGTCACATTTAAAAGCTCATGGAAGTAGAAGAACATGTTAATGTTTCATTGACAGATGAAAGCTGTCACAGTCAGTATGGGAGTAGAAAAAGCAGTTTTGCCAACTGTACAAAATTAGTAATAGATGCATACTTTCTCCAAGGTTAAAGTGGCAAGACAGTGAGAAGAAAGGTTTTCAAAATGTTTTGAAGGCACAATGAATAAAGAAGTGCGTCCATAGGTTCATAGGTTGGTACTAGGCTATCAGCCCTAGGGCCTATACAAGCCTAGCCATAACAATTTCTTTCCACACTGTTTACTTCCCTGGACCCCTGTCTAGCAGGGCGACTGACGTGATCCCCGGGGTGAATTTCCTTCCTCCCATCCAATCGTCAAGGTTCCTTTTGAAGAGGGCCAAAGAGGCCTCTTCAAAGAATCTGTCCCTGGTTACTTCAATAGCCATTCCAGGGCTAGTGCTGAAGGGGTGCCAGTTCCAACTAGAGAAGCTGAGTAATGTCTTATTACTTATTAATATTATCGATATGGTGCTTACACAGAGATGCAGATGCAGCACTTCCTATTTTATTGCAGCTAAGAGAGAAGAGATCCTGTTGACTTCTGAGATGAATGTAAACAATAGCTTAATTTCAGCTCTCCCAGTGTGAAACAAAGAAACTGAGAAGTAGGAGCCAGTAACTCTGCCAAATTTAGTAAATTAATTTACTAGCTAATAAGTAGACTGCCTAAATGCCAGCAGAAACTTCAAGATCCTGAAAGAAAATCAACTAGAAAAGGTGAAAAGAAATAACTGACTGGGAAAAATCCTGCAGCTGTTCATCAGAAAGCAGTTCAAGCTCAATCTTTGGTGCAAGACCCAATTTCCAGTAATTTAGAGGAAAAATAAGCCAAATGTGCTCAGAGCTGATTGAAATAAACAAAACATTGAAAGAGTATATCAAATCAAATAAAAGCTGAAAAGTGAAAGAAGCTTTAAACAGGAATAGATTGTATTAATTTTATGCAAACACAAATAAGCAACTGGCCTGGTATTCCACAGCAGGATTTGTTAATTGAAGTGTCATATCATGTGTATGCTCCAGACCTGAACAATAAAAAAGTAGCCGAGACCTGTATTAGTAAAGATGCGGCCATACCTGATGAAATAGTTGATCATAACAAAATTGTGGCAGAAGGGCAAAGCATTAAAATTGGAGAGAGCAGAGTGTTTGTGGAAAATAATTATTAAGTTTAAGCTTAAGAGAAGCAAATTTATCCCGGCAGTCAGTGAATGTTGAGAGACAAGTGTGAGATTTAAGTTGTTGTATCCATCTGCTTTCAGAATATTTTTTTTTCTGTGGAGGATCAAAGTCATTTTTTGACTGAGAACAGCCTAAGAAGGATATATAAAAATCTGCCCAACAAAAAGTGAACCAAAAAACAACTTTTTTGATTTCTTGACTAGAAATAATTACCTCTGGTTAACTAAGTTTGTAGATAACTGCAAACTAGAAGTTATTATCAAGTCCCCCCTCTAATACCCAAACCATTCATCAGAAACGTACATAAATCACAGGTGTACTGAAAATGTGTTTAAATTAAATGCAAAAAAAAGTGTAATACTGTCACATTTTGTAGGCAACCCCTCCCCCCATATACAGCATAGACAAATAATAATGTTGTTAGGGACCTTCAATTATGAGTTAATAATTCCTTCTTTTTTAAGTCATCATGTGACAATATTAATCAGAAAATCCTTTTACTTAGCAAAGCTGATGTCCAAGAGAATATCATCCAGATGTTGAGAGGTCAAGGTTTCCTTATAGTCAGCATTGGTTTGGCCAATTATTGAGTATAATGCCCCTTTTGGGAGGTACTCATTAGAAACATCAAACAACTAGAAATATTCCAGAAGTTTCTAACTTAAGAGATCTCAGATTTAAAGAAGATGAGTTAGCAGGAAAGATGGAAATCGCTGTTCCTTTATTCAATACTTTATAGCCTTTTGAGGAGAGAGCTTTATATTACCCTTCAGTGTAATAAGAGGCCGACTTGCCTTGTATTTCTTGTATCTTCACATAAATCTTAATCATCAGATAAATAAAATGCAGTGTGGGATCAACCTAAGGATGAGTACCGACAAGGTGCAAATGGTTAAGGAAGTCAGTTGCTTTGAAATTACTAGGAATTTTACAAAAACATCTGATGTCACTCTCAGAATAAAGAATATATTAAGTGAAGGGTTTATAGGTTCATAGGTTACTAGGCTACTGACTCGATGGTCTTTACAAACTTAGCCATTAAATCTCAATATAATACTAGATGAGAGTTATTATCTATGCCTAAGATTTTTCTAGCAAGGACTGCCCATGTCCAGGAGAGAATCAGGAAAAATCCTCAGCAGAAATTTACAGTTTCACATCCAGTCATCCAAGCTGCCCTTAAACAGGGTCATGGAGGCACTCTGCTTGACATGGTTTGGAAGCCTTTTCCAGAGGAGTGGCAACCTCTGAGACATGTTTCCGTCTCTCCATTAGGTCCTATTTATGTAGCAGGCTAGACTGAGGTCTTTGGAATGGGTAACTCTAGTCCCATTTGACTTACAGATGTACAGCATTTCCATTAGATTTGGGTTACAGATAGCCTTGTAAAACAGACATAAGCTGCCTCTAAGTAGTCTACATGCTACTGACTACAGTGACAGCATCTTCAGTCTGTCTGTATAAGACGTGCTGGAGACCCTGAATTTTCTTAGTCAAAATCTCTGACTTCTCTCAAGTTGCTGCAGGTGTCTGGTATGGTGCATACCAAAGGGAACATTATATTCAATTATAGGGCTGATGAGGGACATATACAGGAGAGTTATAACCTCTTTTACTCTTGAGGTGACGCCTTTGCTAATCAAGTGAGCAATATAGAATGTCTTCCACACCATGGTAGACACACGGCGGTCGAAGTTGAGGTCACAGTCAACTTGTGTTCCCAGGTTTCTCACTGCAGAATTGGTACTTAGGGTATTATTGTTTATTTTATAATCAGCAGGAACATTGTTTTTACTGAAGGAAGTGATGATGCATTTTTTAACATTTAATTTAAGACCATGGTTTTGGCACCAGTTATTCGTCTGTGTAAGCCCCTTTTGAAGAATGCTAACATCACTAGGGGTTCAATGACAGCACCTAATTTAAAGTAATCTGCAAGCTTAGCTAGCCACAGCCTATCTATTTTAGCCTGGGCTTATGAGAAGTATATGCCAAACAAGAGGGGTCCCAACACTGAACCTTGTGGGACCCCACTGGTGACAGGACTCCTGGTAGAGGTGAAGTCTCCCACTTTGATTGAGTGTTGTCGATATGTGAACCAGTTTGCAACCCATCTGAGAACATATGAGCTGATATTCAGCTGGGTTGGTTTGTTAATAATGCCTGAATGTGGGATTGGGTCGAAGGCCTTGGCCAAGTCAAGATAGGCTGTGTGCATAGCTTTGCCTTTCTCTATGGCTCTGGTGACATTCTCGAGGAAGTCCACTAGGTTTATCAGGCATGACCTACCCTTGATAAAACTGAATTGGATGGATCTAAGGTTTGGAGATTGCCTATATCCTTATTTATGAGATCCACGATGATTCATTCCATTGCCTTACAGATGAAGCTGGTTAAACTTATGGGTCTGCAGTTAACCAGGTCTGTTGCTGAGCTGTCCTTATGCAGGGAGATAACAGAAGTAGTTTTCCATTCAGTGGGGACAAAGTCAGTACTCAGGCTATGGTTAAATAGGGTATCTAGTAGAGTAGTTAGCTCTTGTTTAATAACATTAAGAAAGCAGCAGAATGCCATCTGGTTACATGGAGGCTGCATTCTTGGTCTTGGAGAGAGTACTGATGACTTACACTTTGGAGATGCAGGGAGAAGGAGATGTTGAAGACATGGTTCTGATATGCTTGGGGGAGGATAGGGTGGTAAAGTTCTCACCAAACCTGTCTGCTAGCAGGTTTACAATTTCCACAGGGTAAGTGTGTGTGATACCATCCACAATTAATTCAGCACACATCTTAGTCCTACGTTTTAGGTTCCAGGTGTAGTTGAAGAAAGCCTTATGGTTATACTTGGCTATGGTTGCAAAATTTTTCTCATAGCTGTTCTTTCAGGATTTTACAAGTTGTTTTATTTGCTTATTTAGGGTGAGGATGTTGCTCTTCCAGTTCTAGGTTCTCACTTTTTGTATTTTTAGACAGCAGCATATTTCATTAATTGTACAATCTATTTATGCTAGACATCCACCAGGATGGTTTATTTTTTTTCTTGAGGATCATGCTTTAATCATATCGGGCTTGGCTATGTCTATACATTTGTGTAGATGTTTGTACAGGGCATCAGTCTGTACCTTAGTAGAGCCATCAATGTCATCTGTGGGAACTGGTGTTTGGAAGTAAATTATACCACCTGTTAGGAGGGTATAGTTAGCTTTGGTGAGGTTTTTTTAGCCTGACTTCTCCTTTGGGAAATTCTGGTGCTATTGCTATTTCAAAAATGACTGATCTATGGTTGGATTTAACCAGTGCAGGCCCTACACTTGAGACATTGCATCAGTCACTCATATTGTTGAGGACCAGGTGTAGAATGTTAGAGCCCCTTGTGGGGTGGTGCACTATTTGTTCCAGGCTATTTGAGTTAACAAAATCCAGGAACTTTTGTGTGAGTGAGTTTGGGCTCATATATGTTCCCCAAATAATGGAGAGTTGAAATCACCCACAATTAGTGTGTTAGGTTTTACTTTAATTGTCCCAAGTGGGCCTAAATAAGCTGTATGGGCTTCTTGGTTCATGGAAGGAGACCTGTAACTGGTGATGACATGAAGGGATCTTACCTACAGTAGTTTGGACTTGGAGTAACTCCATAGAGTTATCTTGTCTAACCAGTCTAGAGGCATAATTGTCTTTAATGAAGATAGATACTCCACTCCTTTGGTTCTTACACCTTCAATTTTTGGTCTGAAAATGTGGAAGGCATTGTAGCCTTGCAAGGCCAGGGTACTTACTGCAGCCTTGAACCAGGTTTCTGTGACTGCATTGATGTCAACATTTTCCTGGGAGAGGAGTGCTTCTAGACAATGCAGTTTGTGAATTAAACTCCTAGTGTTTAGCAGCATAACCCTTAGTTTCTTTGTGTTTGATAATTTCACGTCTGAAATTTTGTTTTTGGGACCTTGCCTAAAAAAGGTATTATGGGAGAGGCAAGCACCTTAGCCAGTAACCAAAAGCCTAGAATTGCCAGATGAAGTCCATCTCTGGCAAAGCAACATGGTCTATCCACAATGTCATCCCAGACTGACAGGAACTGGATCCTATTAGAATGACACCAGAAACAGTCAGTTATTGACGGCAATCATTTTTTGTTCATATTGTGATATTATCCTAGGCAAGGGTAAAACGCTGCTCAAAGTTAGGAGCATACCTGTAATGTAAGCATCAGCTTTATAATAGAAAAGTAAATTTGGGCTCATCTATAAGTACCTTTAGGTACTGTTCAATCAAGTGACATGTGATTCAGTGGAAGGAAAGTACAGCATTGTTGGGGAATGAAAATAAGCAGCAGACCTCTCAACTGTTCCAGATTTTGCCTAGTATTTTGGTAACATGTATGAAGTGAAAGAACATGTCTCAACTGTGCCTGGCTTTGCCTCATATTTTTCTTAGCCCCTTGCTACATTTTTGAGTTACTGGTAAATGAATAAATCGGGTAACTTTGGCACCTATGTCTCTAATGCAAACAGGTAACCTGTAAATACTTCATCTCCCAGGCCCATGCTTACACTTACCAAGGGTATCAGAACTTGTCAGAGATTTGGGATGCATGGCTAGGCTTAAAAAGGCCGTTATGGTCATTAGCCTAGTAAACACCTATGAACCTAAAAAGGGGGGACACTGTTTACATTCTTCTGATGATAAGGCTTATACAAAGGCTTTGCCAGTGAAACTTTTCTCGGTGTTCCAAAGGCAATTGCTTACGGGAGACACACAAAGCACAGAAGTTGAGTAGAAGAATCAGGAATTTCTTGGACTTGAACCAGAGTCTGTGGTTGGGAGATGGAGATGAACAGGAAGAAGACCAGCAACACTGAATAAATGTGAGACTAGAAAACATGAAGCTCATTTATGAAATAAGGATTTGCAAGGAAAAATTGGAAAGACTGGACTTTTGTTGACTTTGTTAAACGTATGGGGTACTGAAAACATTATACCTCAGTTCATGTCATTAATGTTTGGAAGTACACTAAAAGGAAAAAGTAAATGCAAGTAAAATGATTTTTGTTCTTAACAGTGTTTGTATAAAACATTACATGATTTAAATAGCATATTATATAGTAAAAGTCATCATCAGTTACTGCTGTATATGATAAAGATACTATAATAAGCAAATACCTTTTTTCGTTCTTAGTTTTAAGAAATGTAGGCATTGCAGTGTAAAAAGAGAAGAAAGGCAAGACTAAAGCATGTTTAATATTCTGTAATCTTGCATTATGGAGGTGGGGATGGAGTGTAAAACTGTACAGATTATAGTATATGAAGTGTTCATGTTTTCTCTTACTTTTGCATAGGTGAATGTCTAGATTAAGGCTGTTGACTTAATCTAAATTTTTTTTCTAAGCAAGTAAATAAGAGAATACCAAATGTAATGAAAAGTTTTCTTTTACCAAATGTAATGAAAAGTTTTCTTTTAGAAATAAATAAATAAAGTCTGTAGCTGAGAGCAGATGTACATTTTATTCATAGTTTCCATGGAGACAAGCTAATTGGCATACACTAAAAGCCAGAAGGCTAAAATTTAATGTTTTCTGAAAACATACAACCTGTTTTTCACATCTGGTAGGGGAATAAAGATAAGACAAGAGCAGACCGCAATTAGCGTATGTAGTTGCACAGGCTGTAAGTTGCATCTTAGCATGCATGACCTTAATTATAGGTTAGGTTATGCCTGTGTGTGCAGCTGTTGATTTGGAACAATTGTTGCTATCTGGGGGGTTAAACTTCATTATTTGAAGATGTACATAGTTTTGTGTGTTTGTTTAAAGTTAATATGCTATGTTTTTTTGAGGGTTTTCATTAAAACAAAAAGTCTTGTAAAATGTGACCTAGGTTCAGATGGAGGTGACAAAAAAACAACTGTATAAAAGATCAACCTGCCAAACATTTGTGAGTGCATGTAACACAAAAGCTTTTTATCATAATGGCTACACTAAACATATTATTTTGGAACATGAGTGGCCTCACAAGCATAGACACAAAGGGAAGAGTATTAAATTATATTAAGAAATGCAGAATGCAAATAGCAAAGATATAGGGGGATGCACTTTAAAAGAAATGAGCATGTGAATTTGATAAAGAAAGGATTTTGGGAGGGATATTCAGCAGAGTATCAGGGACAAAGGAAAAGGGGAGTACTTACATTAAAGGGGCACTGGCTCAGATTTTTTGCTAGAGGAGTTTGTTTACATTTTAGTACTCTGTAAGTCACATGTTCAGCTAGAGGCAAGGTTTTCAAATACCCTTTTTAGCATACTGCAGGTCAGATTACACAAACTCTCTGTGGGGGGTTTTAGAGGAAATGCTTAGAACTTGCAGCTGCAGTTTGTCCTTTTGTATTTTCCTTCCCCCACTCATGAGCAATTAGATTAGCTGAATGACTGGATTTTACTCAGCTAAAGATGCTATCTTCTTGTCACACGTAGACCTGGAGCCTCTTTAGCAATGAAGTGATAGCTACTTTACTATGTGCCTGCTTTTGCAAATAAGTATTCAAGCCAAGGCAATAGTATTTTTCATGCTTGTTGCTACAAATGTTTTTCCCTCCACTAACAATTATTTTTCATACAGTGTATTATTAGTGTTGCTTGTGTGTGTGTGTGTGTGTGTGTGTGTGTGTGTGTGTGTGTGTGTGTGTGTGTGTGTGTGTGTGTGAGATGTAGGTGCACTTTTATAGTCATACATATTTCCCTAATTTTACAGCACAGCATTGCTTTGGACAGTTGTGCCTTGCAAAGAAACATGTTGACTAACAAATGTCCAAATATTCTAAAATAATAAAATATTTTGCATCTTTTCACTAAAAATGTCATGCAGCTTTCAAACTGAATCTAATCAGTGCTCGAAAAGTATTTTCTCATTAGCTGATGCTGTATGCTGTCCTTCAGAAATTACACCATAACTATTTGTCTAATAGTGATTCCATCATACTGGTTTTCTTTTCTCACTTTTTTTCTATCATTCATTGTGGTAAAATGTTTTCATCTTTCCTGCCTGTTTGACTACAGTACAGTTAATTTACACTGATTAGCATTTGAAAGCTGAAGCAAATGCAGTCTATACATTTCCCATAAACTTTTCAGTACCATTCCGAGTATATTACAGGTAGTTACAGGGGTACTTTTACTAAGGCAGTAAAAAGTAAGTGCTGCAACCAAAAATCTCATGCCATCTATAACCCTATATTTTGACAAATAGCTACTTTTATATGTATGTATGCATGCATGTATGTAACACAATTTACATTTATATTCA
Source organism: Protopterus annectens (assembly GCF_019279795.1). Classification (NCBI taxonomy): domain Eukaryota; kingdom Metazoa; phylum Chordata; order Ceratodontiformes; family Protopteridae; genus Protopterus; species Protopterus annectens. The sequence goes on from NC_056728.1 coordinate 183,344,776, forward strand.
TGCGGTTTGAAAATAGCATCCTGTTCGTGTGTTACTGACAGACTTGAAATTCTAGGCATTTTTGACTGTCTATAAATTTCAGAAATGATACATATCTGATAATGCAGATCGCAGTTTACAGACCTATTAATCACGTCTGTACATCGGCTACATTATAGCATCACATAACACAATGTTTACTACAGAGAAGTAACAAAACCTAAAAACTTATACAGATGCAGTACTGTCATCCTGGAAGACTTACAGGACATGAGTGAACAACAGCATTTACATAAGGCCTGCCAGTACACTTCTGGATGACCCAAACCATACAAACACACCCCAGGCCTGAATGAAAAATATTCTACTGAAACAAAATGTATTGTCTAGATAGCTAGACTGCAGATATCATGCCGGTGACAGAACAGTCTTCCCACTCAATATGTCACCTCTGGTGATTGCTCTCATTGCTGTGACTGCATATCTCATGTCAGTGACAGAACAGTGATCCCACTCAGTATGTTACCTCTGGTGATGCACTCATTGCTATGCACTAATAAGCCCTACAGTGCTATTCTCCAAACCTGAATGCATCAAATGAAAACAAGATGTGTTGTCTCAGTCCAAGGATAGGACTGCCATCACCTTGTCAAATGGCCGCAAAAGTACACACAAGGAATGGTCAGTATGTTGATGTCACATTTTAGGTCTATGCAAATGTCTGACATAATGCTGTGGGTCAGTTAAACATTAAAGGGTAATGTAGCCATAATGACTTATTATGGAGTACAATAATATTATGCCAGGTAGTACAAGATTTATACACTGTATACATAGTTTTCTGTCAATTCACTTTCCCAACAATACAAACAGTTCTGCTGTTATCCTACAATGTGGAATTATACTTTTAGTACATCTGGATGCTGACTAGCCTGCATCACATTACTGTACTGTCCTTGTCTTCCACTCTGTTATCCACACCCTCATTTGTGTAACTACCTCTAAATGTAATCAAAACAATGAACAAACTCATTGGTGATTATCATTATCACCACCTAAACCATCTCAAATAGTAATGGCAAATGTAAAACATGATTAGTGACTTTGTTTATACCTGCATATTTTCATAGGTATCTCAATATTTAATTCAGCACACATACATACATATGTGTATGTATATATGCATGCATACATTGCAATCTTTGTGCTTTTTTGCCTGAGTAATGTGCATGCATATGCCTATGTATATGCATGCACATAGGCAATTTATTCACATAGGTATTTTTTTTATGTCTTTCAGCTTTTCCCGGTTAGGGGTTGCCACAGCGGAATTCCGGTCCGCTAATGATTGGCAGTAGAATTTTACGTGCTGGCTTGCCGGGCCTAACGCACAACCTTTAACGAAGGAATGCCCATTCACGCATTTCACCACACAGAAGACGTTCTGAGAATCGAACGGGCAATGTCAAACTGTGAGGCGACAACGCTACCGCAGCACCACCACTGCAGTACATCTTATAATTAAGAGACATGGCTGATACTAGCATCCATAGTCACACATACCAAAATAAAATATTTTCATTTTCACCCAAAAATAATGCACTTACGAAAGTATATATTAATGACCTCACAAATTCACACTCGTGATTATACTACAGATATCTCCGAACTGGATATGCGCTGCATGCATTCCTCTCAACTATACACATTTTTGCCTCTTATTTTTGGTCTGTTTCACAAAATTGTGCTTTTCTGGCAAATCATTGAGGACTGTAGTCAGAAAATAATCACAGACACCGGTTTCAGACTTTATGTCCTGCAGGAGAACCATGCTAATGCAAAACCTTTATTCTATCAATTTAAGTTTGTAAAAGCAATATTTAAAAAATGTCCCTATTTTGGGGCCTTTGTCCCTCCATTATTTATGGCTTTGTCCAGATTTTTGCTCTAACAGGTTGAAAGGTATGCCTGCATGATAGCACTTACTGCAAAGTTTAGCATTACACAGTGTGCTATTTTTAATTTCTGAATACCTGCCTACTGTGTTTTATGTAATGTAAGAGTAGCAACAATGTACACAGATTACATGGTACCTGTAAGCAAACATTTAATTGTGTATTTTAATAAAAAAGTAAAACAAATAGGTTTGTACTGTACTCTCTAAGGTACCATAACAAACTTAATCTCTGCATGAAATCATTTAATTTATACCCATTATTCAGCTTTGTGCTTGCTTGTTTACCTATTAATTTCAGTTTGGTAACCAAGAAAGTGGATTGGCTGACAGACTCTTTACAGTCACAACCTGACCTCCATGGTACAAGACACAAACAGAAAATGGAAAATAGAATAAAGTATTATACCACTTTTTGAAGGAATGTCAAACAGTTTGGCAAAATGCAGAAGTGGAATTCAAGCACGATGATAGATAAAGATAAAAAGAAATTAAATGAGAGCAAACTATAGCTATAACTTTGAAGACCAAAGTAATAAAACTGGACAGACAAACAATGTGAGACAAGATCCAGAACATTTTGGAAAAAAACATATATAACGACATTGCACATAGTACACAAATGCCACAGATATAGCTAACCTGCTGGCAGACAGGTTCAGTGAAAACTTCACCCCCCTGTCCCTTCATCAGTAAACCAGGACATCCCCAGCACCTGTCCTCTCAAAGGCAAAAAATACAGTCTCCATAGGACCCAATAACATCCCTGGCTGCATCTTGCATGAGTTCAGGCATGCGCACTTAGCTCCATTAGACACCGTATTCAACCAAAGCCAGAGCACCAGCTTCATCCCAGCTGAATGGAGGACAGCCACTGTCATCCCTCTACACAAAGGTGGGGCTTCCACTGACCCAGGCAATTAAAAGCCCATCAGCCTAACTAGCCTGATCTGCAAGGCCATGGAATGCATCATCATGGACCTTATAAACAAGGACACTGGCAACTTCCAAAAGCTTCACCCCACACAGTTTGTTTTTGTCAAAGGGAGATCATGCCTTTTAAACTTGGTCAACTTCTTTGAAACAGTCACCAAAGACATAGACGAGGGGAGGACGGTGCACAGCATCTACCTTGACCTCAACAAAGCCTTTGACACTATTCCTCGGGCATAATAGATAAACTCTCCCAGCTAGGCATCAACCTGTATGTTACCAGATGGGTAGCTAACTGCCTCACTGATAGAACCCAGTCAAAGTAGAGGGAGCCACCTCTAGTAGTAGACCAATAACTAGCAATGTACCCCGAGGATCGGTCTTGGAGCCTATACTGATTGGGATGTACTTTTCTGAGGCGCAAGCCAAAACCAGCAGTTTGTGGCTGACCAGGTTTGCAGATGACTGCAAGCTGGGTGCTGTCTTAATTTCCCTTAGTGATGTGAACATCCTCCAAGAGGGCCTTACCCAAACTAATGACTGGTGCCAGAAGCATGGGCTCAAACTGAATGCCAAGAAATGCATCATTATCCTCTTTGCAGAAAATGTCATCCCCACTAATTATCACATTGATAACAATGTATTAAGCATGCAATCAGTTGTGAAGGACTTGGGCACACAGGTTGATAGCAACCTGACTTTTGACCATGACGTTGCCTCTGTTGTACAGAAGGCTGTCTACATGGCCCACCTCATAAATAAGGGTATTTCATCCAGGAACAAGGAGGTCAAAACATCCATGTACTCCTCCCTTATCAGACCCATTATTGAGTACAATGCCCCCTTCAGCATATACCTTGCCAAGCACATGCAGCAGTTGGACAGACAACAGAGGTTCCTGACCAGGAAAATCCGGGGTCTCAAAAACCTGTCCTATACAGATAGGCTAAAATCCATATCCCTCTACTCAGTCTTATACAGACTGCTCAGAGGTGACCTGTGTCTGGCATACAAGGCCATTTCAGACCCAGCCTTGATGGAGTTCCTGCATACCCATAGCAAACAGAGCACATGCATACATGGAACCATAGAAGCCCATACAATGGCATTCAGGTGACATTGTCCGTAACAGGCCAGCAATGATAGTGTCCCCACAGGGAGCCTGGCTACAAACACATAGCACAAAGCGTAGTACAATACGATAAATGTCCCAATGGTAGTTAGGCTGTAGCCATACCTACTGAGTTGTGTGAACATTTTGTTGCCTCAGATATAGTTGGGGGGGGGGCGACAGAGATATGTATTAAGAACTATGGTAACCTTGCTGTATGAGTTGCTCAGACCTGTTTCCATTTTTATGTCTTTCAGGCAAGATGTCATATGGCAGGTTAAATGTGTATTCAGCGGATAAAAATGAAGTCATCAACCACCTCGTACAGCACTACCAGGTGCTGTTTTGAAGCACAGCCCATTAGCAGCAGGAGCAGACCATCCTGTGGAATGATCTAGTCCACAGGGTCAATGATGTTGGCCTGCATAACCGCAGTTATGAGCAGGTCCGGCATCATTACAGCGACCTGCTCCGCGATGCCCACCAGCATGCTGCTGCAGTCCGGTGGATCACCTTGCAACAGGGGGGGTCATGCCATCCACCCCGACACGTGTTCAGGAGCCCCTCGCCAGCCTTGTGGCACCTGCCCGCCCACACATGCAACAACTAGCAGAGACCAAAGTGGAGGTGAGTGATACCCACACACCGGCTGAGGAGTGTGCAGATAAGGCTGCAGGGCACATCAGTAGACCACTGTTACATATCCATCTGCATCTGTACAGGTAGATCATGCATATGTGACATGACATATATATAGTCTGTTGCTGCGTAATAGTAATAAACAGATGTGTATAAGCTGTAGTATTGTGGACTTGTACTGTTGATGTACTGTAATGCTGCACCCACCGTGTACCAATGCCACAGCTGTGGCTACTGACATCACATCTCTCACACTCTTATGTAGATCCCTCTGATATACCACCAAGGCAACAGCCTGTAGCTTGTGAGTATGGTTTATGTTCATGCTTGCCAATACACCGGTCATGTAATGGCTATGGTATATTCCATGCACGCATCTAACACACCTACCCATAATGCATGCCGTACATGTTCACGTATTGTTGCTCTTAACTGCAGTGCATCAGAGTGGTAACCATAATGGTGTATCTGAAGGTTATGTCAGTCACCTGCAATATAACTAACATCCTGTCATTGCAAAATGTGTGCACAGGGATGAGCATAATGGTGGGACAAATGCCCTACAGTAGGGACATGTGTGAAACATCACCCTTATACAGTGGTACAACAGTGTATATACCAGTATTACAATGGCAACTCTTACAGATCTACACTACAGCATATCATAATACAGCGGTCCACAAGCCTTACAACTTGTAATGTGGTCCCAACATGAGCAATCAGTGTGTAATATGGAATCGTAGGTTAGGGCAGCAAATATGGGGAATACATAACTTAACAAACACTGGAAGCATATGTGTGCACACACTCCAGATAAAATATAGTGGAAGCAGCTGTCGAGGGACTGACTGCATGCATTTGTCATGGATATGCACCATTCAGCAAGTAAACATCCCAATGTCGCACCACTTATTGCTCTGCGGTCCAAGACATTTGGCCATCAAATGTGCACACTTACTTGCAACAGAGGCAGGTGTGGCTTGCACACATCCTACATGACATGGCTGGGCCCCATACCCAGCAGGTAGCACACATGAGCTGGACATGCAGCCATACTTCACCATTGCATATGCCACGGCAAACTGTGCAGACAGTCATTTATGTGGCAAGGATTTATGGGACAGAAATGATGTAGGAAATAAACAGATGGCCATCCAAGACAAAGGATGTCACATGTAGCAAACCGGTCATGCGGGCTGCCCAGTAACATGCCACAACACTGAGGGGGTGGTTACAGGAATGTCTAGCAAGTACTGGCTGTGCATGTCCCAGGTCAGCAATTGCCTGAACTCTGCAAGCATGCGGCCTGTGGGTTAGGGTAATCAGATCTGACGGTTGTACCACAGGAAACATCAGCCAGGCCTCTCTAAAGGTAGTGTATGCATAACAGAAGAGGTTCCAAAAAGTCATGCGTTGCAATGTGTACTGGTGTACCATGACCATGTTGGAAACCTACAGACAGTATCATGTAAGATACATGTGCTGCACAACCAATGCCTCACCCCACCACCTCAGGACCACTGTCCCCAACTGTACTGAGCCAGTGCCAGTGTACATCTGTATGTTTGCCATTCGTTAGCTGGGACTAAACTGTTACATGTGGTGTTTAGTGTTTGGGACACTGCAAACTGACACACATGTGTAGGCCATAGTTGTCAAGCA